>NW_026880954.1:0-34005 GCF_032173495.1 Musca vetustissima | reverse complement strand
GTTATATCTTGACTAGATGAGTCGATCTAGACATGTGTGTCCGTCCGACCGTCTGTCCATTATAATTTGTAAACACCATACAGGCTACAGTTATGGACCAATCTTCACGAAATTGTGCATGCAGAATGGGAATGGGCCAATGAAGACCCCTATTGTTTTTGGAAAAGATCGTTTAATATTTAGGGGATGAAATGGACCAAATACTTAGTTTTTGTCGGGTTTTCTGGTCGCTCCAGAGGCCGCAATTATGCCCCAAACACCGCGAATTTTTGCATGGAGAAGCGGATCGGGCCAGAGAATAAGCATGCCTCTTTTGATAAAGATCGGTCAATATTTAGCGGGTCAAATGAACCCTAACTTTTGTGTGAAAAATGACAACATTTGTATTCTATACGTATATTTACCACTGAAGGACGTAGACCCGAGATGTTGATAGTATATCCAAGAGGAGTGGTTGATTTTTTAATTGATACCAATTATATTGTCGTAGGTACCCGGATGCGGGAGTTACACTTAAATATTTACAGGTGCTTACGTATTCAGATATTATTTAATAACCTATTACCACACTGGAGGGCGGAAATATAGCGCGGATCGCTTTGAAATGTTCCATGAGGTTCCAGTTATGGTCAAGGACAACGCCTAAAATGTTAGGTGATGATCAGATAATAATTTTTCGAATGAAGTGGACCGAAAACTTAATTATTTGTACTTTTCGAGTAGAGAGCCGAACATCACAACACAACCCACGGTGAAGGGAATCTGGACAAGTATGTAGAGGGGCTGTACTGATTATTAGTAACATTTGCTGACCACTAGCCAGTCAAAAGTGTGCAAATATCGCGAAATATTGCCCAATCTCAGAATATAGAACCACAGAAAGTTAGATTTTCATGGATGTTGTGTAGGGTATCGTATGGTCGGCCCCGTCCGACTATACTACTCCGCTCACTGGTTTTAATATTTAACGTGCAAAAATTTTAGGTTCGGAATTGAGCTGTATCGGTCCTGCGCTTTTAAGAAAATTTGTCTTTGTTGTATTATATGGCTTACAATTATCGGTATAGGTATACTTTTTGATACGTTCTCTATATTTTCATTTCAAGTAACTATCAGTATACCTATGGTAAAGCCTTTCTCACTTGTTTGAGGTATTATCAAATTGGTTGGGATCCAACGAGAACAAATTTTCTTTATGCTAGCTGTTCATGTAATGTCTAATGTACGCTGTTCCTTGTTCATACAATAGCCGATGGGTCAAAACAAACATTTGCCAAATGGAATAGTCAATATCGGTAAAGAGGGGTACCCTTAAATTTAAACAATGTAATTTTTTCGATACAATTTATATATCTTCCCAACTTATTAATATTTTTATTTCATTGGTTTCTTATTCGATATTTACATTAAATAATAATTCAATATATATGTAAGTGTATGTGAAAACGGATTACATTACATTTCCACGAAAATTTTTGGAATGGGTAATTGGAAAATGACGGGATAAAAATTGTTATTCATTCGTAACAAAAATTGTATATTTATATTCACAATTATATTTGTAAACACACATATGTACATATGTATGTCTGATGTATGCTGGCCAGCCAGACAGACGATCGATGGCTCAGACACGAAAAAAATGTTGCTCTTGTGCAGCGATGAAATAATGTTCGGAACGAATGTTGTTAGGTGTGTGTGGCTCATCCTTGGGGAAAAAGAAGTGAGAGCCATGATTAATCACCACGTTTAAGCAATTAGTTAGCAGGAAAAATTCGAAATAATAAAAAATATAAAACAAATCACCAATGAAGAGTTATTCTGTACACCAAAAGGTTCCTAGTTAACTCTTTGACTTTGGCACCCATAATATACGCTTATCTGCTTCAACGGAAAGTTCATTTATATCTCTCGCTTCTATCATGTCTGTGAGTTGGACTTTTTTATCCAGAAATAAATGTTCACATTGCAACTCAGTCTTGAGTGTTAGTGACCTTTGGCTACAGCCAGAAGTCACATGTATATCATGTTGTGATTAATTAACCACAAAACACATAGCAGTCCTCAGGA
The DNA here is from genome assembly GCF_032173495.1 of Musca vetustissima. NCBI lineage: Eukaryota > Metazoa > Arthropoda > Insecta > Diptera > Muscidae > Musca > Musca vetustissima. The sequence goes on along the minus strand of NW_026880954.1, from coordinate 31,935 downwards.
TAGGAATCACTCGAACTAAATGTTTGTTTTATCGTCCTACATACCAAAGCTCCAGCTCTTGTGTCGCGCTGTCCATTTCATCTTTAGCACAGTCCAAATTTATCAGACTCAGCAAATGTTTGTTTATTCAAAGACCAAAATGACGGTGATTAAGTCATATGCATGTATTCTAACCTTCATATGTCCAAGCAGTTTTGGGTTGGTTGTCCCACTCCTAAAGGATGTGTCATAACAAATATTCAGCGAAATTTCATTGTCATGGAGTCATCTGTCTTGCAGACAAAACTTAAATATTCATCTATGACGCATTGTCCACTCTGTGTTTTGAGTGTGCAGGATGGTGACATATTTGTTGTGAACGAAAATGCTTAGCCAACTGTTCGCTGACCCACACTTGTTGAGATCCATGGTCATACATGGTAGAGCAAACATAAGCGTATAGTCCTAGTTTGAATGAGGTATCCAGTTGAAGAGCCACTCAGCAAGAAATTAAACCATACAAAATCAAATACCTATCTGGGTATCTATGTATGCCCTCCAACTCCTTTTCCGAGATTGGGGCCAACTGATTTGATATTAAAATCCTAGTAAGCATTTTCATCATGCGGTTGTAGGTGTTGAATTTTGTCAGTGGCAATAAACTTGTAGGGACCTCCATCATATTTACACTCATGAAAAAGAAACGTATTGAACATTTTGGTTGAATGTAAATGGTAGGGAGATTTTCAACTCAATGAGTATTGAAAATTCTACTTACTTAGCTGGCTTATAACAGAACGGTTGTTCCATAAGCCAAGCTTAAAATAAGATTTCCAAGCGCGTCGGTCTTGTGTGCATCTCATCCAATTTGAAATGTCATTTTCCCAGTAGTTGTCTTCCACATGAACTTTCCATCGGATTCGTGGTCTTTCCCTTCCGCGTGAAGCATCAGTTGGTTCGCTTTTATATGCCTTTTGAGTTGGGGTATCTTCATCCATTCTCACAACATGACCTAGCCCGAGAATAGATGGTAGATGATGCCCGAGAATAGATGGTACAGCTCATGTTTTTTTTTCGACAGCGGTATTCACCGTCGACGCAGATCGACCCATAGATCTTTCAGAGAATTTTTCTCTTAAATACTCCAAGATCTGCGTCATCTGTTTGCGCTAGTACCCATGCTTCTGGTCGATACAACAGAACGGGTAGTATCAGCGTCTTGTAGAGTGTGAGTTAGGTCTGGCGATGTAGATAAAATCGTTCTCTACCTCGAAGCTGTAGTTTTCAAGTTCCACAGTTGGTCCGAGCCTACTAGACGCCTTGCGCGTTGATACCATCAGCTTGGTCTTTTCGCCATTTACTGCCAGTCCCACTTTGGCAGACTCCTTCTCAATTCGTTCAAAGGTGGCAGTTACCGCTCGCAATGTTCGACCCATTATGTCGATGTCGTCGGCGTAGGCGAATAACATTTGCTGTTTGGTGTACAGAGTGGCTTTTCTGTTCACAGTTGCATCTCGTATGCCCTTTACCAGCAGGATATTAAACCAGTCACACGACAAACTGGCACATATCATTTCCTTTTTTTGCACGGGACACAGGATGCTGAGGTTCCAATCATTGGGCATGCATTCCTCTAGCCAAATTGTACTAATCAGCTGATGCATGCTCCTGACGAACATCTGACCACCAGTCTTCAATAGTTCGACTGGTAACCCATCGGCTCCAGCTGCTTTATTGCTCTTCACTCGATTGATTGCTATTCTGACCTCATCTTGGCTAGGTGGTATACACTCTATACCGTCATCTCTTATTGGTTCTGGGATATCTTCTTCACAGCCACTATTTGATACCAGAAGCTTTTCAAAATGCTCCTTCCAGATCCTCAACACGCTGTCTGTATCTGTCACCAGGTTTCCTTCTTCATTTCTACGGGAAGATGTGCCGGCACCAAAGCCTTCGGTTTGGTGTTTTACTCGTTGGTAAAATTTCCGGACTTCATTCTAAATCATCCACATCTCGATTTCCTCAAGCTAACATTTCCTCCTCTCTCCTTTTCTCCCGATAATTCTCCATCGCATTACGTATTGTTACTGTCTGCAGGGTTGCCTTATACGCTGCATTTTTCACATCAGTAGCATTACCACGGGATTCTTGATGGTGGTTTTTAGTATCCAAGTGTTCTATTTGCTGGAGTTTGTAGGGAACGGGCAATTCCTTGACATTGCGCTTCTATATTATTATCGGGACAAGGGGTGTTTTCGTAGTACTTTAGCTATCTGTTGTGTTTGCAGCTTTTCGACGTCGAGTTTCCGTGCTACATTAGATCGGACCTTTGCTGCTACATAAAAACGAGTGCGAACCTTGGCTGCCACAAGGTAAATAGCAGAATCGATATTCGCTCCTCGTATCGATCGAACGTCTAATACATTGAATGATTTCTCGTTGTTTGATCGGAAGATAATCAGGTGGCCTTAAACCGGTACTGCTAACTACCATTTTTTTCTGCTGCGAAATCAATCAGCCTCATGAAGTTGTCAGATGTTTTTTCATGGAGACTGAATTTTCCAACGGTGGGGCCAGAAATATTTTCCCTTCCGTTTTTTTATTAAAATCTCCTAGCAGAATTTTAATGCCATGCCCAGGGCAGTGGTCATATGCTGTTTCTAGGCGCTCGTAAAATATGTCTTTGGTCTGTTCATATTTGCCTTCCTTCGGAGCAAGGGCACTAATAAGACTGATGTAGAAAAACTTCGATTTTATACAGATTATAGCAATTCGCTCAACTTCAGGAGTGAATCTAGAGACGACATAAATCCGCAGCCAAATTCATGTCTCGTTTCATGGCAGCTATAACACAGGGCGTAATCATCTGATTTACTTACGCCTGTCCCTTTCCATCGCATTTCCTGTAAGGCAATAATATCGACTTTGTACTTCTTGAGTACATCCGTCAAAACGTTTTGCGGGGGTCGTCAACATTGGGGGGTTTGGTTTTCCTTTTTTGTTGCTTTTCCATTGTAGGATGGAGTTTCCGAGAGTGGGAACTAAACCAATGCCTCAGTCCATTTTTTATAGTTCTTACGGGTGAACTCGCGGCACATATCAGCCCATAATTTCAACAATTGATGAAAGTAGCTACCCCAGGCGGGGAGATCAGTGTCCAGAATTGAGATGAAAGGGGGACCAAGATAAGACTGGTCTTTACCGTGTTAAAGCCAATCAGAGCAGATGTTTGGTATCTATCACCACCTTCGTTAACATACTCAAATGAAATACAGTTCCATGTAAAATTTAAGCCATGAAATCATGAAGTTCTTCTAGCCCTGATATAAAAGAAAACCTTGAGGCATATATACTTCTACTAACTAACGAAGTATGCAGGACGATAAATAAGGCCTTATATATTCTTCTATTAGAATTCTTTCACATGCGGTCGTGTCCAAAAGAAAACCTTGAGGCCTTATTGTATATGTACTTTTAGGATTTCATTATAAGAGTATATCTATTACAGGTCTAGAGGTTTTATATATATATATATATATTATATATTCCAAAGAAAATGACTGAAGATCTTATAGACCTCTATGGAAGAAAGCCCTATTGAATCTATAGTATCCTTAACAACAGTATTTTATTTGATTTTTATTAATCTTTTTCAAGTTATTGATTTTAATTTGTCGCTTTTCCATTTTTCCTCCCTTTACATTTTTCCCCGAGTGTATGTTCACTTTTACTGCCTGTATGAGTTCTTTCCTCTGTCCTTTTTCTGTTTATTTTGGCAACAGCCATGCTGATATTGATATGTTTTCATAGTTGTTTGTCGGTGTTGTCATTTCTGCTAACACATGCAAATATTGTTGAAACTTATTATTTGAAATCGGACACAATGATAACGAAAAACACACTCGTAATTGATAAGGTATCAATGTTTGATGCGTTTACATTTTTGTTCGTGAAGGTTGAGGGAAATTTTAGTTGGCAATTAATTTAACCAAAGGACAATAAATATTTAGATATAAAATTAGAAAAAAAAATCTAACGACGTGGGCTACATAAATATTGAAATATAATGTTTAAATTGATATATTGAAAGATATTTGATATTGGAAATAAATATTTATACCCTACACAACTATGTTGTCAGGGTATTATAGCTTTGTGCAGCCCCAAAAGTTTGTAACGCCGCGAAATATTGGTCCTAGACCCACCTTTAAGTATACCGATCGTCATATCTCGACTAGCTGAGTCGATCCAGACATGTGTGTCCGTCCGCCCGTCCGTCTGTCCATTATAATTTGTAAACACGATACAGGCCACAGTTATGGACCAACCTTCACGAAATTTTGCATTTTGGTTGGGTTCTGGCCAATGAAGAATCTATTGTTATTGGAAAAGATCGGTTAATATTTAGGGGATAAAATGGACCAAAAACTTTATTTTGTCGGTTTTCTGATCGCTGTAGATGTCGCAATTATGGCCCAAACACCGCGAATTTTTGCATGGAGAAGGGGATCGGGCCAAAGAATAAGTATGCCTGCTTTGATAAAGATCGGTCAATATTTAGCGGGTCAAATGGACCCTGACTTTTGTGTGGAAAATTACAAAATTTGTATTCTATGGGGTATATATTTGCACCTCAAGGTCCTAGACCCGAAAAGTTTATAGTATGTTCAAGAGGAGTGGTTGACCTTTAAGTTGATACCAATTATATTGTCGTATGTACTCGGATGCAGGACTTACACATAAATATTTACAGGTGCTTACGTATTCATATATTATTTAGTAACCCATTACCAGTATGGTAATGTGTTACTAAATAAAGAGGGCGGAAATATAGCGCTTATCGCTTTGAAATTTTCCATGAGGTTCAAGTTATGTTCACCGACAACGCCTATAATTTTCGGTGATGATTAGATAATAATTTTAGGATGAAGTGAACCGAAAACTTATTTTTTGGTGTTTTTATACCAAATACTAAATTTTTGTCGGTTTTTCTGGTCGCTCCAGAGGCCGCAGTTATGGTCCGAACATCGTGAAATTTTGCATGGAGAAGGGGATCGGGCCAAAGAATAAGATAAGTTTTTGATAAAGATCGGTCAATATTTAGCGGGTCAAATTGACCCTGTCTTTTGTGTGAAAAATGACAAAATTTGTGTTCTATAGCGTATATATTTACCGCTGAAGGACATAGACCCGAAAAGTTTATATTATATCCAAGAGGAGTGGTTGACCTTTAAATTAATACCAATTATATTGGATGTGGGAGTTACACCTAAATATTTACAGGTATCTCCGTATTCGTATATTATTTTGTAACCCATTATCACTCTACAGAGGGGAACTATAGCACTGATCGCTTTGAAATGTTCCATGAGGTTCCAGTTATGGTCAAGGACAACGCCTATAATTTCGGTGATGATCAGATAATAATTTTGGGATGAATTGGACCGAAAACTTAATTTTTTTGTTATTTTCGAGTCGATCTATAGACCACAAATGAAAGCCGAACATCACAACACAACCCACGGTGAAGGGAATCTGTACAATAGCTGTACTGTATACTTGTAATATTCGGAAAATATGTCAGTGTGAGGAAGAGGGGCTGTTTACATCTAATCGGGCAAGAGGGTACAAATATTGCCCAGACTCGCAATAAACATCCGCAGAAAATTTTAATTCCGTGGTAGTTGTGTAGGGTATCGTATGGTCGGGCCCGTCCGACTATACTGCTCCGCTCACTGGTCTAAATTTAAGAGACACAGTCTAGAAATCGACGATAATAAGTACACAATCTACAGGATTTTATCGACGTTTGTATTGAAGAACTTATATAAGTCTTCCGTGAATTGAGGAATATTTACAGATACATTTTTACAATTACTCCTGTTTTTTACAGATCTTACAGGACTTAAAAGGGTTGAAGACTATGTTCCATGTGCAAATATATATTTTATTCCCCATATCGATTCAAAATAGCACGTAAATCGGATTGACTGAATAGAATGCTATTGCAAATATTTTTGCTGTATTTTTCTTTTCTCTTTTGTGATATTTGAACATTTTTCTTTGCCTCCATTTACATTTCATAGTTTCCATTTGCTAGTTATAATCGCTGTGTATAGTTACAAATGTATGTAGCCAAAGCAGTATTGTTTTTTCCTAATCCTTTACTGCTCATGGTTTTGATGAATTTTAATACCATTGATGAATTTTTGTTCTCTTTGCTTTATATCAAGCCTTTGATTTTTTCTTTATTCTTATCTTCTTCCAAACTGCTATCACCATATCAAATTTACAAAAGAAACAGAAGTGTTGATATGTTTTGCTTTTTAGCAATTGAATTCCTTTTGTTATTAAAGTGTTGATAAATATTATTAAAGAGGAAATTTTGGTTTTGAATTTAGAAATGAAATAGCACCAAACTAGAGCGCATATATTTAAATCAGCAAATATCACACAACGAAAAATTTAGGTAGACAAATTTAGGTAACAAATTCTCCTATTATTGTATTATTGTAACCTTGAGAATATATGTACCGATTTTTATTTAAATCGGCATATAGATTAAAATATGAATATTAGTAGCAACTCTGGTATGTATAACCAAAATGTTATAACAATTGATTTTGGCTGTATGAATTCAATATCATCTCTATAGAACAGGCAGAACCTCTTTGGAGGACCATTGATATGAAATCGGATGAAATTAAATATGCGAGCTGTGTGATATATTAATCGAACTGACATAGGGTCTTTGAAGTACAATTTGTATGAAATCTAACAAAAGTATAATGAAAATGGGCGGGACTTTTATATAAATCAAAAAAATGAACTTGTATAGACAAGTTTCCGTGCTGATGTGTTTTGCCCTCCTATTTATCGGAATGCCAAATTACTGCCACTTTAAAGGAAAACTGTGGCTAAATCTTTCAAAATACTTACAATGGGGCGTAACCCTTATATAGAAGCTGCACTGGTGGCCAAAATTAAAGCAACTAGTTAACAACAAAGTTAACAATGCCGCAGAACTTTTTCAAAAATAAAGATATCGTCTTGGTGTTTTCAGTTTTAAATCGGGTACTTTATTCTCATAAAAAAAAACATTATTGCAAAATACATTATGAAATAAAATTTCATTTATGGATAAGAGAATTGTCATAGCAGTAAAATATACCCATTTAAGAGCTTAACGGAATTTGTGAGACAGTTATCGTTTGATATAACCTCAAGAACAGAGCGTGGACGAGCTATGCAGGCATACATGCCCGCCAACTATCTAGAATTTTCTTATTTCTGAAAAAAAAAACGGATAGCCAGATTGCCTTTCCCAAAAGCCCACATTAATTGGAATCCGACTCAGTGCAGAAATATTGTCTTCTCGGATGAATTAAAGTTCAATATTAAAGACTGAGTCATGAAAAAATGACCGTGAGAAAGTCCCACAGTATTGCAAGGGGAATATGGAGGAGGATATTGGTGTTTTGCTGTTTTTCTTTTTATGAAATTTCGATATAGTATTTATGAATAGGCTCCAAACTTACACCAAAACAGATCAAAGATTGGTTGCGGCAGTCAAAAATCAGGGTTTTATAATGGCCAACACAATCATCACATCTTTACCCTATTCGAAAATTCTCATGAGTATCATCTATAGCAAAATCAAAAGAGTTTCACAAACAAAACTCTTCCCAATGGTTCAGGATGCAAGGGTCAAATTGACCATTTTATTGATTCAATGCAACGTAGGTGTGCTGCCGTAATGAAAAATAATTGTTAAATTAAAAATCAATGTTTGGCCAAGCAAAAATTGGGTCAATATAGATTTCCATTAAGTATTTTTCATTTCAAAATAAATGTTGCGTGTATATTTTTTAAAAATCAATAAATGACCTATTTATTTCCGAAAAAAAACTTTCACTACAACTTTATTTTCAAAAAAGTGACAGGTCACTTCTTCAGTTAGCAATTTTAGTTGCTTTAGTTTTGGCCACCAGTGTATGTCAAAATATGGACCTATTATGGCTACTGAGGCTATATACACGTTTCTACGGTAATAGTGCTCCTAATCGAAATGTTGGTTTTAGGTTATGTTGAAAAGCGGGCTGGTTTACACCATCACATAGCCAATATTAGGACAAGTGGGGTGTTATGTGAAGGAAGAAATATAGAAGAAGTCATTTTTGTATTTGATTGTCGTACACTTCTAGGAATTCTGTTTCGTTTGTGAAGTTCTTCAGTTTTTCGCTTATTTCACGAAAGTTGTAATTTCTTAAGAATTGTGTTCGGAAGATTGAAAAGGCTGGCCAGTGGTAAAGAAAAGTTTCGCTACCTTCTCCATGCGCTCAGCACCAGTTACTTCCCTCGTATCCAATCTTTAGTTAGATTCCACTCTATCTTAGAAGCTTGGGTACTGTTTACTTTTCCTCTGTGATCCTTAAACTCAGATCCATTTTTATACCCTTCACCACACTGTGGTACAGGGTATTATGTCTTGGTGCATATGTTTGTAACAGGCAAAAATAATCGAGATAGACCCATGGTTCCTTTTGAGAATATGCATAGAATCACTTTCTGAGACGATATAAAATCGGTTCAGATTTAGATATAGCTACTATATATAGCTTCGCCAGATTTTAGGTAAATAATCCACTAATAGTGTACTGAAATATAGAATATATTTTCGTCCGGTTTTATGTAATTGGTGCACCAAAGTCCCTATATATCATTCGATTTGCACGAATTTTGGTATATGGTACTGAATTAAGTCTGGAATGATGTTGCTAAGCTTCGTGAAAAGATCCATAGCTAGGCCGATTGACACAACGTACTGAAGTAATATAAATTAGTCTCTGTCAAGTTTTCATGATATAGATATATAACAAATTCGCGTCATCTGTTAGGATACATATGTAGAATATACCCAAAGTGGTGAAGGGTATAATATAGTCGGCTCAGTCCGACTTTACTACTTTCCTTACTGGTTTCTCATTAGCTGCGTGCTTATAGCGTTACCCTCGTCCACAGATACCGAGGTACCCACATCAGTATTTGCTCGTGATTGGAGGGAACGACACCCGCATATACTGAGTTATATAGGCTCGGCATCGTAACTTTATCTATCTTCTTTCTTTTCATACTATTTTTGTTTTGTTTTTTTTTTTTTTGTTTTTAAGCGAACACCCCCTTAGTCAGTTTTGGCCCCATTATCTTCCGGTAAACAGTTAGTGTTATCATCCACCTTCCCCTGCACCTGCACCTGGTAGAAGACTGACACACCCCCTCGAGAAATATTGGTTTGAGATTCATGTTTCTTTGACCCAAAACCATTTCAGACAATTTGGAGTCGATTAAAAAAAAAAAACGTGTGCCCGTTTGTCTGGTTGGTGCGAGTTTATATAAACTTTGCACATCTTCCAAAGTTAAATGAAGTTCGAAGATGAGGAATATTAGTCCACACAAAACGGTCAATATTTCGTAGCTTTGTTCGAATTACGTACCAAAAAGCTCCAATATACCGAATTTTGGAGGGTATCGTTATATTTTTCAATACCAACCATCCTAGGAATAACAGCAATGATGTGCAAAATTTTATGAAATAATTTCCAGCAATATTCCCTATGAAGGTCGTTTTTGAATTTTTGGTGTTTTAGAACGTTTTTCAACCGAATTGTTATTGTGTAATTTGTTATTGTGTCGTCGGGAAAACAAGATTTGGAAAATATGCCAGGCTAAGGAGATGATGAGTTTTAATCATTCAAGAGGGTGCTAATATCGCTATCGGTTCAGAATATAGAATCGCAGGAAAATAGATTTTCGTGGTAGTTGTGTAGGGTATCATATGGCCGGACAATAAGGAAATTAATAAAGTCGGACGGTACCGACTATATGATACCCTTCACCACTTCGGGTATATTCAACAGATGCATTCTAACAGACGTCACAATTTTGAAAGATGATTAACATGAAATTGGATGAACTGAAATATGTGATCTTTATTTAAACGTGAAACGACTTAGATCAATCCATAAACATATAATTCTGCTACCTATACTAAATTTTTCATTTGGACTATTAACAAATTATGTAAATCGATTTCAAGCAAAGCCCAATCGGACACCCATTAATAATCTGGAGACCAATTAAAATTAAGTCGGTCGAAAATACATACATATATATATACGCTACGTCTATGCTCAATTTTGTACATGGTGCACCATTTATTTAAAATCAAACGAATATATATATGATAGTTGTATCTAAATCTGAACCGATTTTAACAAAACTTGACACATGTCAGACTACACTATCTTCATTAAGTTGTGAAAATTTTTGTACCAATCGGCCTAACCTATTCACTTCAAATCGGACGAATATATATATATGGGAACTATATCTAAATCTGATCCAATTTCAATAAAACTTCGTATACATCAAGCTGGACCGAATTCAGAACGTTGTGCGAAATGTTACGGCAATCGACCTAATTTTGGGTCTTTGATGCACCATTTACTTAAAATCGGACGAAAATATATGGGAGCTATATCAAAATTTGATCCGATTTCAACAAAACTTCGCATACTTCAATCTGAACATAATTTAGTACAATATGCAAAATTTTGTGTCAATCGGCCTAACTTTGATTTTTTTTGTGTATATGGGAGCTATTTCAAAATTTGATACGATTTCACCAAAACTCCGCATGCATCAATTTGAACATAATTTAGTACGCTGAGCAAAATTTTGTGTTAATCGGCCTAACTTTAGTGAACCATTTACTTAAAATCGGACGGAGCTAATAGGAGCTATATCAAAATTTGATACGATTTCACCAATACTTCGCATTCATCAATCAGGACCTAATTATGTACGCTTCAAATCGGTCGAAGATATGTAGAGCTAAATGTAGATTTGGACCGATTTTCCCAATTACAATTGGGCTAGTCTTTGAGCCAAATAAATGAGCTGTGCCAAATTTTACTTTGTTTACAATTTAATATGCGCAGACGGACATGTATGCTGTGCAAAATTTTGTGTGAACCATTTACTTAAAATCGGTCGAAGATATATATGGGAGCTAAATGTAGATTTGGACCGATTTTCCCAATTACAATTGGGTTAGTCCTTGAGGCAAAGAAATGAGCTATGCCAAATGTCATCCAAATCTGATCATAGATGCGACCTATACTTTGTTTACAATTGAATATGTGCAGACGGACATCCATAAATCGACTCATAAACTGATTCTATGCATATTTTTAAAAGGAACCATGTTATAAATTTATTGATATCTAAGATGATTTAACCATCTGTTGTAATCATTTTACCTTCGGAGGATACCGAGATAAAAAACAGGATCGTCAGATTCAAAAATGAAACATATTGTCCCGCATTTAGGCCTTGCCCCCATATTCGATTGTTAGAATCGTAGAATTCTTCAATTATTATCCACTAAATGCGTAAAAGCGAAACCAATTTGTACAAGACTTTAATAAATATTTGATTAAAAACCAAATACGCATACATTCTCATGACAATGCATACAACAAAACGACACCCTTTATTACACACAACACTTTCCCCCTATTAGTAGGCACGAAAAAAAAAACAACCAGAATAAACATTAAATGCCAATATTGAGATATAAAACGTCGTGAACTTTCACGAGCCAACAACCTTCACCCATTCACTTGAAATTTGAAAAAAAAATTATAATAACTTGGTTTGATGCATATGAACTCTGGTCATGATGGGACATGCATGGTGGCATGTTCTCATACAAAAAAGATGTGCAATTTAACGATAGCCAAGAGATGAGTTTTTAAATAAAATTCTATGAATGCTGTTGGGCCGAAGTTCATGAAACTTCCATATAGAGGGTGGTGGTATGATAATTGCAGTGTATTGCGAATTCTGTTAATCCCCGAATAGACAACTAGACCTCACTAAACCAACTTCGTATAACAATTTTAAAATGTATCTCTTAATATGTCTGTTCATGCACTGCCCAATCATTGTGTTCGTGTTCCCCCACATTATAATGTATCCCGATCATATTATATATTCACATCGTGTCGTTGTCGTAAAAAATACTTAGCATGCAATTAGAAGTGGTCAAGTAAACATTAACAAATTATATGCTAACATGACGTTTTATTATTTTCGGGGTTAAAATGTTTAACCAGGCTGTGTTTTTTTGTCATGTTTAACAGAGGACAGATAGAGGAGCCAGCACCAGAACCAGAACACAATATCCAACTCTTCCAGTTGTTGCTGATGATAAAATAAAATGGGAATGTATGAGAGGAATGTGTGACTAGTCATCGCCGACATCGTTGTCGTTGTCTAGTATTTACGAATCCTTGAAATTTAAATGCAGCTGAATACACAGACACGCTGCATGTGTGTGTGTGTGTACTCTATGTCTGAGTGTTGAGGGTGCACAAGAATATGGACACACATATGTTTAATGTTTATCTGATGATATGTGTTGTTGTCCTTTTAAGGATCTTCTTCTCTCCCCCTATCTGATATCTCAGATTCGTGTATAACGTGACGTGCATCATAGTTGTTGCCGTTGTTGTTGTTGTTGCGGTGGTCATTATGGCCTTGCCATGAATAACGATTGTTGCTTGTTTTACTCTTAACAAAATTGTTGAAACGAACTTGTTTTTGGAAAAAGCTCAAAATAAATATACGTATATGACGCCAGTTCACAGAAAAAGTATATTTATTCGAACGAACTTTCGTTGAAAACCTCATTGCCAAGCAACCGACGAAAACAGACAACTTGCCCAGCAGTGAATTCTTGAAGTTCACAAATATTGCAAAACATGTCTATTTAAATGTTGTTAAGTTCTTAGCTCTTAAGCTGAGAATAAAAGGTAGTCATAGTGTTGCAAAAGATATTCGGTCATACCGAAGATTAAAAATTAATATCAGAACTGGAAAATGTCAAGCATTTCAATGTTAGAATTTTTTAAATCTTTTTGGGAGCCTATATATGAAACAGGTGGTCATTGAGGCAATGTAGTGTTTGATGTTTGATACACGAATATTCGAAAAAGTATCTACTTATGAGGAATCGCCATGGTATAGGTTGACATTAACTTGTAGGACCTTTAACCGATGTAAAAAAATTGTCAATATTATAATGAATGATAATATGGGGTCAATCGTAAAGAGGAAGATGGGACGGTACCAATCAGTCCCTAATAAGTAGGACGAAATTTAAAAGCGGATCTGAGCTGATTGGAAGAATATTTCAAATGAAATTGTACTGGAATTGGTTGAAAGTATGCCAAATTGCATAATTGAAACCTTCAAAATATATAACTTCAGTACAGGTACTAACCAATAAGTAATGTAGAAATGTTGGACGGGGCCGACTATATGATACCTTTCTCAACTTTTGGTACATAAAAGAGGTGCTACTAAGATTTTTATTGCATCAGACGAAGTTTTTTGTCAAAGGTCAATCTGTTCCTAATTCAGTTCGCTGTGCAAAATTTTGTCTCAATCGGACAAACATTTGAGTTTGGTACACCATTTAGACAAAATCGAACAAGAATATTAGGTTGGGGAAAAAGAAATTCATTAGGACGGTCGCCGATAAAACCGGAGAAATGATCAAAGTTGACGGGTATGTTAGCAGTCGTAACTTCGCCCGGGAGCTTCGACCATAATATTGTTTTAAACCATTTACACAAAGCTGGATTAAAAAGTTAGCTCAAAGTTTAACAGAAAACAAGTGAAAACGCGTTAAGTTCGGCCGGGCCGAACTTTGGATACCCTCCACCATAGACAGGTACTAGGAATGAAAATATAGGGAACATACCAAAAAGTGGACCTATACCGACATTTCTAAAAACGGATTATGTTAACCTTATGGCTAATAATGGTGTATACACTTTAACACCGTGAAAATGTGTCTCATCGAAATATTGGTTCTAGACCCCATGTTTCTTTGGACCAAATCCGTTTCAGAAAATTTAGATTTCATTCAAACTTTGCCCATCTTTTTATTTCTTCCAAACTTAGTTCAAATTCGAAGATGGGGAATATCGGTCCACTTCTTCTGGAAACTTCACACAGGGGCTAGGCCTAATTGCGGCTACAGTTCATTATCGAACGTTAAGTTCTAATTTTTTATCTCCTCCGCATGATGAAATGATTACATCAGAGTCTTAGAACCAAATTCAAATCGCGGAACAAATCAGATAACTATTTAATATAATATAAAAAAGGGGGTTATATGGGGACTACCCCAAAAAGGGGGCGAATATTAATAGTTTTTGGTAGGGAGATTTGTTACCATATACGACTACCAAATACCAAATTGCAGCAAATTCGGTTGAAAATCACACACAAGAACCCCAAAATATCGAAAATTGGTGGTACCCTTATATGGGGGCTATCCGAAAAAATAGACCTATATTCATAATTTTTTGTGGAGAGATTTGGTACCTATTAAGAACTCATGATACTAAATTAAAGCTAATTCGGCGGATAAATACGATCAAAACCCCAAAGTACTGCCATTTATGAGGTACCGTTATATGGGGGCTACCAGAAAAAGTGGACATATATTTATAATTTTTTGTGGAGACATTTAGTACCCAAAAAGAACCCTATTTAGAAAATTTCAGCGATTTCGGTTGAAAAACACGCTCAAGAACACCAAAATACCGAAAATTGGGGGTACTCTTATATGGGAGCTATGCCTAAACGTGGACCGATTAAGTCCGTCTTCGAACTTGACCTGCCTGCAGACAAAAGACGACTCTATGCAAAATTTTGGCGATCTATCTCCATTCGTTTAGACGCTAGAGTGATTACAACAGACAGACGGACAGACGGACGTGGCTATATCGTCATAGAATTTTACGCTGATCAAGAATATATATACATAATAGGGTCGGAAATGATTATTTCGATGTGTTACAAACGGAAAAACAAAATTAATTTACCCTCCATACTATGGTGGAGGGTATAAAAATAGTATGTATCGAATTTCCATCTGCGAAGCCTTGGCCAAAAGGAATGAAATAGACCCATTTTTTAAACGGATTGTGACTGGAGATAAGAAATGGATCACATATGATAACCCTGTGCAAAGAGCGGTGAAGCACCTCAAGCGGTGGCCAAAGTAGGACTAACGGCCAGAAAGGTTCTGCTGTGCATTTGGTGGGACTGGAAGGGGATAATTTATTATGAATTGCTTCCATATGGCCAAGCGCTAAATTGTGATCTCTACGGTCAACAACTGGACCGTTTGCAGATATCAATTGACCAAAAACAGCCAGAATTGGGCAACAGGAGAGCTGTCGTGTTCCACCAGGACAACGCTGGGCCACACACATTTACAGTGACTCGCCAGAGCTCCGAGAACTTGGTTGGGAAGTTTTAATGCATCCGCCATACAGTCCAAACGATCATTATCTTTTTCGTACATTACAAAATTTATTTAATGATAAAAAATGGTATCCAGGGAGGCTTGTGAAAATCTACTAATAGAGTTTTTTTGCAAATAGAGAGCAGGACTTCTATAAGAGATACATTATGAAGTTACCTTTAAAATTAAAACAAATCATACAACAAAAGGGTGCATAAATCTGAACCGAGTTTCTCCAATTTCAATAGGGTTCGGCCTTGGGCCAAATAAGTTACCTGTGCTAAATTTCATCAAAATTGGATTATAAATGCGACTTGTAATTTGTTTTGTTTTATTTTCTGAGTCGATTTATGCATGTCTGTCTATGTAACATGCATAAATCGACTCAGAAAATGATTCTACGCATATTCTCAAAAGAAACCGTAAGTTTTATGGCGTAAAAGGTGTCCAAAGTACAAACATCCACTCTCTTCTCCATTCCACTGTATATCCACACCACATGCTTAGCATTTGTTGTGGATATATAAAATGCCGAATACTGGAAGGTACTAATACTCTTTCAGACAATTTGGAGTTGATTTACAAATATCCGTTCGCCTGTCTGGCTGCCTGATACATACGATAATTCTTGAAAAGGAGTAACCGATTTCATCCAGAATGTATACATCGTAAAAGTTCTTCCAAACTTGAATCATCTTAGAAGATTGATCCTTCTGATATCTCCCACAGTTATGTACTAATCGTCTTAAAATGTTGCATGTCCAAAGAAGGACCCTAGTTTTTGGTAATGGTCAGATAATATCTAAGGGATATAATGGGCCTAAAACTTTATTTTTGTCTGGTTTTCTGGACGCTTTTTACATTGAGAACAAATGACACAAGTTTCCTCCGGTTGCTGGGGTGAGTTCACGGAGACCAGGGTGTGTTACAGAAATTTGTAATCTAGTGACTGAGAGAGTAACAACACAGATTGTTTGGGTTTTAATCAAAATTTTGGTTTATTGCTGGGTTTTCGGGGAGTTACAATTGTATATTATTGTATGTAGGGTTATTCTTCATTTAAATAAAATACGTCCTTGTCGTGGCGTTGTGGGAGACCTGGATAAGTTCTCCACGGGTCCGAGATGAGAGCTCCGTAGACCTTGACAAGTACTCCCTTGTTTCTGGCCGAATCCTTTACTTGTTTCTGCTCGAGTCCTTTGTGGGAGACCTGGATAAGTACTCCCCCCTGTTAGCCCTGTTACTATGTACAACTACCTATGGGGTTGTTTCCAAACTACTTTGAATACCGAGTTAATTCGTGGTCTTAACGGGTTAAATTCACCGTGCCCAAGAGCTACGGACACTGCAAGGGATTCTCAGAGGGTTAACTTTAACGGGCCCAAGAGTTGCGGACACTTCAAGGGTTCATAGAGGGTTAAATCCGACGGACCCTAGAGTTACGGACACTGCAAGTGGTTCTCAGCGGGCTAAATTCCAACGGGCCCAAGAATTACGAACACTTCAAGGGTTCTTAGAGGGTTAATTCCGACGGACCCAAGAGCTACGGACACTTCAAGGGGTTCTTAGAGGGTTAAATTCCAACAGCCCCAAGAGTTACGGACACTTCAAGGGTTCCAGAGGGGTTGATTCCGGCGGACCCAAGAGTTGCGGACACTTCAAGGGTTCTTAGAGGTTTAACTTCAACGGGCCCAAGAGTTACGGACACTTCATGGGTTATTAGCGGGTTAATTCCGGCGGACCCAAGAGTTACGGACAGTTCAAGGGGATCTTAGAGGGTTAAATTCCAACAGTCCCAAGAGTTACGAACACTTCAAGGGTTTTGAATGGGTTAATTCCGGCGGACCCAAGAGTTACGGACACTTCATGGGTTCTGAATGGGTTAATTCCGATGGGCCCAAGAGTTACGAACACTTCAAGGGTTTTAAATGGGTTAATTCCGGCGGACCCAAGAGCTACGGATACTTCAAGGGTTTTTACACGGCGCGAGTTAATACTGACGGACCCGAGAGTTACAAACACTTCAAGGGTTCTATCACGATGATCACCACTCTGAAAACCAGGTGAGTTTTCCAATTGGATAGTTGTCACCTGTTGTCGTCTTCGCCGTTGCTCCCTGACTAAAATTTTACACTGAGAACAAATGACCATAGTAGCTTTGAAGAATGTCAATATTTAGCTTGCCAAATAGACCTAGACTTTTGTGTGAAAAATTTTAAATTTTGTCTTGAAAGACATAGATCTGAGGAGTTGACAGTAAATAGGAATGTTTGACCTTTGAATTGATAACAATTAAATTGATCTGTATACTCGGATTTGGAAGTTTTAATTAACTACTTACAAGTGTCTACGTGTCTGTTTAGTATTACTATCACCACACTAGAGGGCTGATGGCTAGGAAATGGTTCAAGTTATGGTCAAGGGCGGCGTCTGTAATTTTCGATGATGATCAGATGATATTGCGAGAATATCATGGAGCTCAAACTTTATTTTTGTCGGTTCATAGTCACAAAAGACGACACAATTAGAATTCGACCATCACAAATTTTTCATGTGGAAGGCGATCTGACTCACTAATTTGAATGGCTGTCATAATAATGAACGGGTCAAATGAACCAAATTTAAATAACAAAATTTGAATCTTATGTGGTACCTTTTTACTCCGTGAAAAAATAATTGGGAAAATATGCCGCAGAAAATCTCTTGACCTCTTGTCTGTAAAGTGAGAGGAAATATTGCGAAATAGAAACTTAGACCTTAGAGTGGTAGTTGCGTAGATGTTGGCCCCATCCGACTATACTGCTGTGCTCACTGGTTAAAATTTATAAATTTCATATGATACAGACGGAGTGTCCGACATTAAATAATAAACCGAATTCTGTATGATCTATAATTAGGATATTTTACTATTTATACTTAACATACATTTAGTGATAATATCGGATATATCTATGGTACCTCCCCCACTAAATTCAGGATTATATATCATAGGCTGAAAATATATATCTGTCGGCAACAACGTCTGACTATTTATACCCTTCACCACACTGTGGTACAGGGTATTATGTCTTTGTGCATATGTTTGTAACAGGCAAAAGGAATGGAGATAGACCCATGGTTCATTTTGAAAATATGCACAGAATCACTTTTGGAGTCGATTTATGCATGTCCGTCCGTCTGTTGATGTTATATTGTAAACAAAGTACAGGACGCATTTTTTACCCGATTTGGATGGAATTTGGCACAGCTCACTTATTTGGCCCAAACCCTATTGAAATTGGGAAAAATCGGTTCAGATTTAGATATAGCTCCCATATATATTTTCGTCCGATTTAAGGTAAATGGTGCACAAAAGTCCTTATATATCTTTCGATTTCCACGAAATTTGGCACGGCGTAATAAATGAGGTCTAAAATTATGTGTGCCAAGTTTCCTGAAAATCGGTTCAGATTTGGATATAGCTCCCATATATATTTTCGTCCGATTAAGGTAAATGGTGTACCAAAGTCCCTATATATCTTTCGATTTGCACGAAATTTTGCATGGGGTACTGAATTAAGGCTAGAATGATGCGTGTTAAATTTCGTTTGCTAAATTTTGTAGTAATCGGGTACGATTTATATATAGCTCCCATATATATTTTCGTAAGGTTTTAGTTAAATGGTACACAAAAGACCGAACGTTAGGTCGATTGACACAACATTTTGCAGAACATACAGAAGTTAATATAACCTGAAGTTGGTATAACCTAACTTGTGACAAGTTTCGATGAAATTGGTTTAGATTTCGATATATATTTTATAAATATTTCCGTCCGATTTTATGTAAATGGTGCACCAAACTCCTCATGTTTATCAGATATTTATCCAAATAATCAACGGATGTACGATTCATATTTGCTTTAAATTGATTTTCATAATTTTATCCCTTTGTTAGAAAAATTTAGCACGTGAAAAATTTAGTATAGGTTAATGGTCCTTCAAAAATGCGATGACAGTTAGGATACATCTGTTGAACATACCCAAAGTGGTGAAGGGTATCATATAGTCGGCCCGCCCGACTTTACTACTTTCCTTACTGGTTTTACTCGGTATTCTCTCCGTTTGAAACACCTCGAAATATTAGCCAAGGACTTTATGCGGAAATTTGGTCGTCTTAATCTTATATCTTTCAACTTTTAACCATTTAACTTATTTCCATAGCATATCTTCGAGCGTTGTCAGTTGACGGCATAATGTCAGGGCCATATTTGTTGACGGTATCATCCTCTTTCTCGTCATGGGGCCAACAACGCCAACACCGTCATACTCATCATTAGTGCCGCTGGTTTTGGCCAACGATTTATGTTTGTAAAACTTTCAACAAGCCTTTCAAGAGCCTGGCAAGTGCCAGACGAGTGGACAACAATGTTCTTGCATCTGTTGTTGTTGTTGCTGATGTTTGATGCTTCGGATGTTATTCTTGCTATAAGAATGGTAACAAAAATTTCCATTCATATGCCAATGGTCATTCAAGGGATAAACCAGAATGAGAAGCAGAAAAGCAACAAAAAACAAAACTCCTCACATTTCTCACACAAGCAAAAACGTAGTAGATAAAAACAGAAATAAAGAGAATGAGGAAAAAGCAAAAAAAATATCACTGAAATCTGTAGTTATTCAATTGAAAACGACGAATGGAATAAAAAACGACCCCAAAAATCTGTGGTTGGTAAAAAGAATTAAATTTTAAAGCATACTTTTGGGCATTGTAGATTGCTTTGAATGCTTGCCTGTTTGTTGGGTGGTTTGTTGGCTGGCTACAAAAAAAACAAAAAAAAAAAAAAAGATGCTGCGGTATATGTATATGATCCCGTCTGAAACCATTGGCAAGGGTATACTTGACTGTGTTTATAGGTCTCGCTCTCCATCTCTGTGTGTATTGTTGTGTGTTCTTTTTTCGTTGTTGGTGGTGGTGGCTATTTGTGTTTGTGTGGTCAGTATTCGTTTTTTTTAATTAATAAGACATGAATGAGCAAATGGAAAAGAACTGCAATCTGTTTGCTTGTTATGTTTTCTGTTTTCTGTTGTTTTTCGGTTAATCCCTTCTTTCTCAGACGCATATGACGAACTCAATCAGAAATCCAATGTTGTGTTTTTCTCTTGTCTTTCTTTGTGCTGACGATTAAAAGGAAGTGTGGGGAAATACAAAGATCTGCATCTGCATGCATGAAATACTAAAAATGAAGAATTAAAAGAATTTTTAAATTAAAACGTATGTTGTTGGACCAAATGAAATCGCCAGTCATGCAAACACCAGCTGCAGAATTATCATTGCAGTCATCATCAAACGAACTGGGATTTTTGACATTTTTATGAAACGAAATATGTGTATATCGATTTTAATTAAAATTCTTATCAATCTTGTTTTATTGATTTCCTTATTATGTTTAATTAGTTCGGTTGTGTATGTCTTTAGGTGTTAACCGGGGCTAATGAGACATTGCTTGTCGATGAGTTTCATCAGTAAAAAACAGAAAGATTTTTGTAATAGACATTTTACGAATCACACATATATGACTCCGATTGGCTCCAATTTGGCGAATCCCAGGCTTATCTTGGTCCCTCTTTCATCTCAATTATGAACACTGACCTCACCGCGGGGTCAGCTGGGGTAGCTACTTTCAACATCCGTTGAAATAGTGTGCTGATATGTGACCCGAGTTCATACAGAAGAACTATTAAAAATTTGTTCGAGGCGTCGGATTAGTTGCCCACACTAGGAAAACCCCTCCTACTATGAAAAAGCAACAAAAAGAAAACCAAACCCCCCTAATGCTGACGACCCACGTAAAAATATAAAGGAACACGATCTACGAATCTGCACTTGGAAGGTGTGCACGTTGTACAGAAAAGGCACAGTTTCGATTTGGCGGATGTACTCAGGAAGTACAAAGCCGATATTATTGCCTTACAGGAAATGCGATAGAAAGGGACTGGCGTAAGTAAATCGGATGATTTCACCCTTTATTATAGCTGCCATGAAACGAGACATGAATTTGGCTGTGGATTTATGGTTAATAGGAGAAAAAAAGACCTCGTCTCCAGACCTCACTCCAGCAGATGAGCGAATTTCTATAATCTGTATATAAATGAAGTTCTTCTACATCAGACTTATTTGCGCCCATGCTCCGACCGAAGACAAACAAAGACAAATTTTATGAGCGAAACAGCATATGTGCGCTGCCCCGGCCATGACATTAAAATTCTGCTAGGAGATTTTAATGCTAAACCAGTGAGCGGAGCAGTATAGTCGGACGGAGCCGACCATATGATACCCTACACAACTTACACGAAAATCTAAATTTCTGCGGTGTAGTTCTAAGCTTGTTCAATATTTCACGATATTTACACCCTCTTGACCGACTAGATGCCAACAAATATTGCTAATATTCAGTACAGCACTTCTAATTACTTGTCCAGATTCCCTTCACAGTGGGTTGTGTGGTGATGTTCGGCTTTCAATTGTGGTCTATAGATCGACTCGAAAAAAACACAAAAAAAGTTTTCGGTCCACTTCATCCCAATATTATCCTGGATCATACCTGGATCCTCATGGAAAATGTCAAAGCGATCAGCGCTATATTTCCGCCCTCTAGTGTGGTAATGGGTTACTAAATAATATATAAATACGTAAGCACCTGTAAATATTTACGTGTAACTCCCACAGTACATACGACTGTAAAGGTCAACCACTCCTCTTGTATTTATTATCAACTTCTCGAGTCTACGTCCTCTACGGGTTAATAGAACAATAGGGGTCTTCACTGGCCAGAACCCATCCTACGTGCAAAATTTCGTGAAGATTGGTCCATAACTGTGGCCGGACGGACGGACACACATGTCTAGATCGACTCAGCTAGTCGAGATATGACGATCGGTATACTTAAAGGTGGGTCTAGGACCAATATTTCGCGGCGTTACAAACTCTTGGGGCTGCACAAAGCTATAATACCCTGACAACATTTTTCGTCCCACCCTCGGAGAATTCATCCTCCATGAAGAAACATCCGACAAGGGTATGAAAAAAACATGGTAGTTAGCAGCACCAGATTCAAACATCTCGATATACCCAAGGCCAGCTGGATTTCTCCTGATCAAGCAATCAAGCACTCAAATTGATCATGTTGTTATAGACGGAAGGCATTCATCCAGTGTTTAAGACGTTCGATCGATACGAGGAGCGAATGTCGATTCGCTCTTGTGGCAGCCAAGGTTCGCAATCGTTTTTGCTGCTACATTAAGACGGGAATTCAACGCCGAAAAGCTGCAAACACAACAGATAGCAGAAGCCTACTCCGTTCAACTTACCCACTTGCTTAAAGAAAGCACTCCTTGTCCCGATAGTAATACAGAAGGACAATTGCAAAGAATTGCCCACTTTATATAAACTGCAGCAAAAGCAACAATTCGGTACCAAATACCATCAAAAAACCCAAGGAAGGATTGGGAGTGTCGTAATGCTACTGAGAAGAAAATCGCAGTGTATAGGGCAACCCTGCACATAGAAGAAACACGCAATGCGAGAGAGAATTATCGGGAGAAACGGAGAGAGGAGAAATGTATTTTCAAAAAAAGAAGAAAGAACAAGAAAGACGTGAGCGTAAGCAAATCGAGATGTACAGGAGTCAGAATAAAGGTCGGAAAATTCAGCAACGAGTAAAACACCAAACCGTCGGCTTTGGTGCAGGCGCATCTTCCCTTAGAAATGAAGAAGGAAACCTGGTGACAGATACAGACAGCGTGTTGAGGATCTGGAAGGAGCATTTTGAAAAGCTTTTGTTATTAAATAGTAACGGTGAAGAAAATACCCCAGAGCCAGATAGATATGACGGTATAGAGTGCATAGCACCTAGTCAAGATGAGATCAGAATAACAGGTGATTAGTACAGTTTGGCTAGAAGAATGCATGCCCAATGATTGGAACCTCAGCATCCTGTGTCCCTTGCACAAAAAGCGACCATATCAAGAGAAAATAGTCTCCCTCCCTTTGCATATAAAGGGCTCTCCAGCGTACGACTGAAGACAATGGTCATTGATATTATTGTATCATATTAATACGGCTTCAGACCTGGCAAATCAACTATAGACCATTTTCACACTGCGCCAAATACTTGAAAAGAGCCGCGAAAAATACATCGTCACATTCCACCTATTCGTCGATGACAACGCCGACAGTCCAATCCGCTCAGAGGTGTTTAAAGTCATATATGCGTTACGCATTCCTGCGAAATTAATACGGCTATGCAGGATAGCTTAAACTGGCACAAGGTTCCTTCAATACCGAACGAGGATTCAGACAAGGTGACAGTCTGTTGTGTGTGATGTACACCAAACAGCACATGATACGATGACATCGATATAATTGGTCGAACATTGCGAGCGGTAACAGCCACCTTTGAATGAATTGAAAAGGAGCCTGCCAAAGTGGTTCGACATAGTCAGACGTATCGAGCAGCAGCGACTCATGTTGTGAGAATGGATCAAGATGTCCTAGCTCAAAAGGGACACGAATTCGATGGAAAGATAAGGTGGAAAACCACATCTCGGAATATGGTCTTTCAAATTGGATGAGAAAATCGACGTGTTTGGAAATCTTTATTCAGGGCTTATGGAACAAACGTTTTATCTTAAGCCAGTTAATTAAGTTAGTGTTACCATCGCAGTCGACGAATAATCCATCTACACGTATGAGCCCGAAACAAAATATCAATCGGTCATGTGGGTCTTCGAAATTCAACGTCAACGTCAACGTAAGTTGTTCATGGAAGAAGGACTTTCAAGCAAAAGCTCGCCTGTTTTTCAGCAAAAATTGGACAAGTGGCTACAATTTGTTTCCGCCAACTTATCGGCGAAATTCGCAAAATCAACCAGTAAGGAAAGTAGTAAAGTCGGACTGGGCCGACTATATGATACTCTTCACCACTTCGGGTATATTCTACATATATATCCTAACAGACGACGCGTTTTTGTTTTATATATATATATATATATATCTGAACCGATTTCGGGTAAACTTGCCAAAGACTAATTTATATTACATCAGTACGTTATGTCAATCGGCCTAGCTGTGCATCTTTTCACGAAACTTAGCAACATCATTCTAGACTCAATCCAGTACCCTATACCAAAATTCGTGCAAATCGAAAGATATATAGGGACTTTGGTGCACCAATTACCTAAAATGGGATGAAAATATATATGGGTGCTATATCTAAAGCTGAACCGATTTTCACGAAACTTTGCACACATCATTCTAGACTTAATTCAGTACGCTATGCCAAAATTCGTGCAAATCAAAAGATTTCCAGGGACTTTAGTGGACTATTTACCTAAAATCGGGTGAAGCTATATAAGGGAGCTATAGTTAAATCTGAACCGATTTTCACGAAACTTTGCAAGTTTGGCACAGCGTACTAAACTAAGTCTAGGATGATAACTTAATTTAGTACGCTGTGCCAAACTTCGTGCACATCGAAAGATATATATGAGGACTTTGGTACATAATTTACCATAAATCGAACAAAGATATTTATGGGAGCTGTATCTAAATCTGAACCGATTTTCACGAAACTTGGCAGACATCATTCTAGATCTTATTCATTACGCTGTGCCAAATTTCGTGCAAGTCAAAAGATTTCCAGGGACTTTAATGGACTATTTACCTAAAATCGGGCGAAGCTATATAAGGGAGCTATATCTAAACCTGAACCGATTTTCACGAAACTTTGCACACATCATTCTAGACTTAATTTAGTACGCTGTGCCAAACTTCGTGCACATCGAAAGATTTCCAGGGACTTTAGTGGACTTTTTACCTAAAATCGGGCGAAGCTATATATGGGAGCTATATCGAAATCTGAACCGATTTGCACGAAACTTTGCACACATCATTCTAGACCTTATTCATTACGCTGTGCCAAATTTCATGCAAATATATAGGGACTTTGGTGCACCAATTTCCTTAAATCGGACAAAAATATATATGGGAGCTGTATCTAAATCTGAACCGATTTACCCCAATTTCAATAGGGTTCGTCCTTGGGCCGAATAAGTGCCAAATTTCATCCAATTCGGATCATAAATGCGACCTGTACATTGTTTATAATTTAACATGGACAAACGGAGAGACGGACGGACGGACATGCATAAATAAACTCAGAAAGTGATTCTATTCACATTCTCAAAAGGAACCATGGGTCTATCTCGATTATTTTTGCCTGTTACAAACATATGCACAAAGACATAATACCCTGTACCACAGTGTGGTGAGGGGTATAAAAAGGAGAAGACGAATCATTGAGACACCCGAAACTTTCATTACATTTTGAAGTAGTTTCTCAATTTTTGATAAGAAAGATTTGATACCCAATCAGAACTACAAATATCAAATTATAGCTAAAACTCGACCATATGTGGATACTATGGACCATAATTAATAATTTTTGGTAGGTACATTGCTATCCAAAATACCGAAATTGGAGAGAACATATTCTGTATTTTTTCTACTCTAAATTATGGAAAACTTGGTTGAAATACATGACCAAACTCCCTATGTTAAAGAATAATGGGGATAACGTTATATGGGGGCTAAGACCAATGTTTATAATTCTTGGTATGAATATGTGTGAGAAGCAAGGAGTACTCAAGATACACAACCAGTAAGGAAAGTATTAAAGTCGGACGGGGCCGACTATATGATACCCTTCACCACTATGGGTATATTAAACAGAACAATTAACATGAAATTGGATGAACTAAAATATGCGATATTTATCTAAATGTGAATTAACATAGATCAATTTATAAGCATGTCATTTGTTTGTTACAATGGGACAAATGTTGGGCCGTTGGGCTATGTCTGTACTTCTAGAAAACCCAAGTACGTTATTCTATGCTCAATTTTGTACGTTGTGCAAAATTTCATGTTAATTTGACAAACACCATTTGCACCGTTTACTTAAAATCGGACGAAAATATATGTGGAATCTATATCCAAATATGAATCGATTTCAATTTCTAATTTCAGTACGTTTTGTTCCTATCAACCATATATTGGTTCCTTGGTTCGTCAATTACTTAAAATCAATCGATCTATGCAATATTAGAACTTTGGTACATTATTTACATTAAATCTGACGGAAATATATATCTTAATCTGAACCGATTTTCACGAAACTCAGTACACATCATTCAGGCTCAATCCTGTATGCTGTACCAAATTTCGTGCAAATCGAAAGATTTATAAGGACTTTGGTGAATCTTTAACATAAAATCGGACGAAACTATACATGGAAGCTATATCTAAATCTGGACCGATTTTTACGAAACTTGGCATAAAGCACTCTAGGCTCAATTAAGTACGTTATGTCAAATTTCGTGCAAATCGAAAGATATGTAGGGACTTTGGTGCATCATTTACATAAAATCGGACGAAACTATATATGGGAGCTATATCTAAATCTGGACCGATTTTCACGAAACTTGGCAGACATCACTCTAAGCTCAATTCAGTACGTTATGCCAAATTTCGGGCAAATCGAAAGATATTTAGGGACTTTGGTGCATTATTTACATAAAATCGGACGAAAATATATATGGGAGCTATATCTAAATCTGGACCGATTTTCACAAAATTTAGTAGACATAACTCTAGGCTCAATTCAATACGCTATGCCAAGTTTCGTGCAAATCTAAAGATATTTAGGGACTTTGGTGCATTATTTACATAAAATCGGACGAAACTATATATGGAAGCTATATCTAAATCTGGACCGATTTTCACGAAACTTGGCAGACATCACTTTAGGCTCAAGTCAGTACGCCTTGCCAAATTTCGTGCAAATCGAAAGACATATAGGGACTTTGGTGCACCATTTACATAAAATCGGACGAAACTATATATGGGAGCTATATCTAAATCTGGGCCGATTTTCACGAAACTTGGGAGACATCACTCTAGGCTCAACTCAGTACGTTATGCCAAATTTTGTGCAAATCGAACGATATATAGGGACTTTGGTGCACCATTTACCTTAAATCGGACGAAAATATATATGGGAGCTATATCTAAATCTGGACCGATTTTCACAAAATTTAGTAGACATAACTCTACTCTCAATTCAATACGCTATGCCAAGTTTCGTGCAAATCTAAAGATATATAGGGTCTTTGGTGCACCATGTACATAAAATCGGACGAAACTATATATGGAAGCTTTATCTAAATCTGGACCGATTTTCACGAAACTTGGCAGACACCACTTTAGGCTCAATTCAGTACGTTATGCCAAATTTTGTGCAAATCCAAATACATATAGGGACTTTGGTGCACCATTTACATAACATCGGACGAAACTATATATGGGAGCTATATCTAAATCTGGACCGATTTTTACGAAACTGTGCAGACATCACTCTAGGCTCAATTCAGTACGTTATGCCAAGTTTCGTGCATATCGAAAGATATATAATGACTTTGGTGCACCATTTACCTTAAATCGGACGAAACTATATATGGGAGCTATATCTAAATATGGACCGATTTTCACGAAACTTGGCAGACATCACTCTAGGCTCAACTCAGTACGTTATGCCAAATTGCGTGCAAATCGAACGATATATAGGGACTTTGGTGCACCATTTACCTTAAATCGGACGAAAATATATATTGGAGCTATATCTAAATCTGAACCGATTTTTGCCAATTTCAATCGTCCTTGGGCAAAATAAGTGATCTGTGCCAAATTTCATCCAAATCGGATCATAAATGCGACCTGTACTTTGTTCACAAAAATACATTGACGGACAGACGGACATGCGTAAATCGACTCAGAAAGTGATTGTTTAAGTAAGAATCGCCTTTATATGCATTGTTGGGAAATGCATCCTTTGAACGCTCGTGTTCATTGTGTTTGTTTGCATACTCATTAGAAAACTGCATACTCCTTATTGTTACAACATTGAACTGTCAGTTTTCTAATGAGTATTGTTTTGCGCCAATGTCACTTTGCAGCATTGTTGTTCATTTTCTTCTCGTCACGATCGCTACTGGTAACACAGGTAATCTGTTCTTCCCTATTCTCTTAATTTCTCTATTATTATTTATATATCAATAAAATTCTGGAATCAGAAACTAAAACGTTCGTGTTTTATTTCTTTCCCTTTTTCGAAACGCAATTTCGGCGCCTAAACATTTTGGTCCTATCGAACCGGATTCGAGCTTTGGAAGCGGAATTCTAATTGGTTTTTATTTGTTTTCATTTCAACAAAATAAACAACAACACAACAACATCACCATCCCTATACATCATCATCACACATCATTATCATCATCAATAACAAATCAGGTAGGTGAGTGCAGTGTGTTAAAAAAAAAATTGTGAGCTCGCGAAAAAAGAATAACAAACAAAAAAGTTCAAAGTCTAAAATACCAAAAATTATAACTTTACAACAACAACAAAGGTCGCTTTACAACGCGTCGCTAATCCCTATTTTTTCGTTTGTCGCCTTTAATTTTTCGCTTGTCTATTATTGAACAGTGGTAACAAAAAACAAATATTTTTTATTGCAAATATATATTCTGGTAATTGTGAGAAAAAATTGCTTAAAAAAGTGTTTTTTAATTAATGTGTGTGGTCAATATTATTAATAAAATTTAATTAACGTTCGTGTTAAATTTTTATAATTTTATTAATAACATCGACCTAATTTTAATAATAAATATTAAATTCCAAAATATTCTTTACCTATTACCACTGTGTTGTGCGAATAATAATAGAAAAATAAATGTGCCCTTTCCCTTTAATATTCGCATATATCCCTGTTCAATAATACACAATAATATACACGTATATACGCTAGAGACATATTTACGTTGTACGGTCGCTTGTCTGTTTACTGCAGTACCATACACACACGCTACACACATAACTAATATCGTAATAGGCAGCCGTCGCTTGTCTACGATAAACATATTTTTTTTCGTTTTTCTTTTGCTTGCGTGTACGCTACACTAATCGGGTCGGTCGATTGTGGCGCGTTGGCACGTTTGGAACAACGTAATATTTTTTCGTAAATTGAATAGTAGTGTGTGTATGAACATATTGAAAGCTAATTTTGGACTTTTTAACTTGTCGTTTACCCTACAGTCCGCAATTACGACAGTGTTCATCGGTTTGTAAAAATTGTTATTTTTATTGTAATTTGAAATAAAAATAGTATTTTTTGCCCGTTTTTATTAAAAACTTTGTGTCGTATATATCGAATTATTTATTAATTTTCTTAATATTTCATACATTTATATAATTTTTTTGCGCAGTTTTTGAGATTTTGTCCAAAATCTATACTTTTGGTGAATTTTATTCAACTTTCTAGAAGGAAGTAGGTTTGTTTCTGCAAATTATTGAATCTTTTCGGATATTTTTTTGTAAATTTTCGAATTCTTATCGATTTTCTAACGAAATCTTAGCAATTTTTGCTGTTTTTTTTGGGAAGAAATTTATTTTGTCGTAGCGATTTCAATTTCTTGTCAGCTTTTTATTGGAAAAGCTTTGGTTTCAATTCTAACTAAATAGTTTTTTTCTTTTTGATAATTTCTCGTGTTCGTGCGATTAAAAAGAAAATTGTAATCATGCCTTCTACACCTCTAAATACCTACATCAGAGTTTCTGATGCTCTAGTGAAAATGTGCGACAAACTTCGAGCTTTGAAGGAAGATGAGGTAGATATCTTTATCTTAGAAGTTAGAAGTGCCGAATTGAGCAAAAAATGGGCAAGCGTAGAGAATTCTTTTGAAAAATGTATTTGCTTTTTAGAATCGTCTGAGGATTCGTGTCAGGAAGATATCGAGTCTGTAGAATCGAAGCAGGAGGTCATTTATGACATGTATATGGATTGTTTGGCAATGATAAACCGGACCTTGCACAAACTTCGGCAAGGAAACGTTCAATTAAATCGGGATCCGTCTGATATTCCTCAAGAAGTCCAGACACAGTCTGCACTTCCCAAGGAAGTCCAGGCTAGCGATAATGATTTAAATAAAACGAACTCGTCCACTCACACTTGCCGAAATGTGGGTAATCAGGCCGCTAGCTCCCCAATAACAGGTATTGGGAATCCTAGAGGTAATTCGAGTTTCATTGTCGATCCTCCGAATTCCGATATGGTTCATAATCTGGTGTTGCCTCCTTGTGATACGGATGTCTTCGAGGGCGATTTTCTTTCGTGGCCAACCTTCAGAGACATTTTTAGCGCAGTATTTATAAACAATTCACGGTTGAGTGATATTGAGCGTCTTTGTCATTTGACGCGAAAAACTAGAGGGGAAGCTCGCGAGATTGTTTCCAAATTCCCCTTAACGAACCGTAGTTTTGCTCTGGCGTGGAACGCGTTGAAAGCCACATATGATAATCCTCGGTTGTTAATTCATAATCAGTTTAAAATATTATTCGCTCTTCCGGTACTTGAAGTTGAAACAAGTTCGGGTCTTAAACAAATCCAGCGTGGTATCAATGGTTGCTTGTCCGCAATGTCCATTTACGATGTTCGTACGGATAATTGGGATCCCTTCTTAGTTTTTATTTGTCTTCAAAGGCTTCCGAAAATTACACAAACATTGTGGGAGCAAAGTGTTAAAGACAAATCATCTGTTTCGCTTTGGGAAGACCTCGATAGGTTTTTAACGGAACGGATTCAAACACTCATGTGTCTCCATGGTATGCGAGGAAACGATTCGGTCAAAAAATCTAACATTAACAAATTTCAAACACACGTTTCGCAAACACATTCTTATCGTAATTCACCATCTTCTCCTAAGAATGATTGTATTCTTTGCCCTCAACAGTCCCATCAGCTTTTTGAATGTCCTCGATTCAAAAGTATGTCGCCATCGGCTAGATTTTCCACAGTGAAACGTCGTAGATTGTGTGTGAATTGTTTGCGCAGGGGCCATGAGGTGAAAACTTGTATTAGTCAGCATCGGTGTTCGAAATGTAGGCGTAGCCATCACACATTATTGCATCGTAGTGACACGTCACCCAATAATTCGATTTCTTCGGTAAACCGGAATCCTTCAAATTCACCAAATCCTGCCCATATAAATCCTTCTGTCCCATCCACATCAACTAGTGCTTCTCGGCAAGTGTTCCACACGGCTCATCCGTTATATTGGGGACAGCTATTGTAAATATCGTCCTTTGTGGTGTTTCGTATCCCGCTAGGGCTTTAATAGATCCAGCCTCAGAATCGTCGTTTCTGACCCAAGGCTTGCAGAATAGGTTGAAACCTCCTGTAAGTTCAACAGATGTCACTATTTCTGGGGTGAATTGTGCAATTTCGGCCAATTCTAGTAAAGTTTGCTCATTGAAAATTGGAAGTCCTTGCGATCCTACAGTGTTGTTAGAAACTCGTGCATTGGTTCTGCCGCCTATTTCTGGGAATTTGCCGTCGTTTGATGTTTCGTCGAATTTAAGAGCCCAAATGCCAAATATTCGTTTGGCAGATGATGATCTGTTTAATTCAGGCCCTG
>NW_026880953.1:0-33098 GCF_032173495.1 Musca vetustissima | reverse complement strand
CAGCCGGACTTCTAAAAAAACACTCTGATCCATAAACTTGAATTTCACAATATCTGCGCCAAGTTGTTGTTATATGTTTTTTATTGTTGTTTTTACACTTCTTTCAAGTCGTGATTGAAATCTTTGTATTGCAAATATAAATAAAGGCGTGTCACCCATTTGCAAGCTAATGGCGAGTCAAGTGGTTAGAGTCTTTGTCTGGTTTCTTTGCAGAAAACAAAGTTTAAATTCGAAATAAATCACCTGTACAAAGACTTTGTTTGAAGAATAATTATATGCATTAATGTGAGTTGAAAAAAATAAGAAAAAACGTCAGAAGTAGTTATTAGATGTAAAGACCTTGTTAGGCATTTAAATCAAGCAACCGTTCTAGAATATCAGAAAAAATTCTATAAGTTATACTTTCAGTGACTTGGCATTAAGGCGTGGATTTAAAGAATATGTTTTCAATGACCACCGAAGGCGTGGATTTTTTAAAGAATATTTTTTCATCGACTATCAAGGCGTGGATTTTTTAAAGAATATTTTTTCAATGACTACCAAAGGCGTGAATTTTTTAAAGAATATTTTTTCCATCGACTATCATGGCGTGGATTTTAAAGAATATTTTTTCCATCGACTATCAAGGCGTGGATTTTTTAAAGAATTTTTTTTTCCATCGACTATCAAGGCGTGGATTTTTTAAAGAATATTTTTTCAATGACTATCAAAGGCGTAGATTTTTTACAGAATATTTTTTCAATGACTACCAAGGGCGTGGATTTTTTAAAGAATATTTTTTCAAGGACTACCAAGGGCGTGGATTTTTTAAAGAATATTTTTTCAAGGACTACCAAGGGCGTGGATTTTTTAAAGAATATTTTTTCCATCGACTATCAAGGCGTGGATTTCTTTAAGAATATTTTTTCAAGGACTACCAAAGGCGTGGATTTTTTAAAGAATATTTTTTCAAGGACTACCAAGGGCGTGGATTTTTTAAAGAATATTTTTTCAAGGACTACCAAGGGCGTGGATTTTTTAAAGAATATTTTTTCAAGGACTACCAAGGGCGTGGATTTTTTAAAGAATATTTTTTCCATCGACTATCAAGGCGTGGATTTCTTAACCCTTTCAGTGTCAAAAAAAATTTTTTGTCGGAATAAAAATCTAAAATTTTGTATTTAAAATCATATAAAGGGAAACAGTTTAGAAAAAATAGCAAGTGTCATTTTAACCCTCGGTCAGTTTCGTCTGTCTTTCAGCCAAAACAAAGACATCAATAGTAACGGTACATAGGATAACCGAAAAATTGCAAAGAAAGAGAGTACTTTTAAATGTCGAATATATTCGACAAAAACACTGAAAGGGTTAAAGAATATTTTTTCAAGGACTACCAAAGGCGTGGATTTTTTAAAGAATATTTTTTCAAGGACTACCAAAGGGGTGGATTTTTTAAAGAATATTTTTTCAAGGACTACCAAAGGCGTGGATTTTTTAAAGAATATTTTTTCAAGGACAACCAAAGGCGTGGATTTTTTAAAGAATATTTTTTCAAGGACTACCAAAGGCGTGGATTTTTTAAAGAATATTTTTTCAAGGACTACCAAAGGCTTGGATTTTTTAAAGAATACTTTTTCAGGGACTACCAAAGGCGTGGATTTTTTAAAGAATATTTTCAAAAATTATTGTTTCAATGACTACCAATGGCGTAGATTTTTTAAAGAATATTTTTTAAAGAATATTTTTTCAATGACTACCAATGGCGTAGATTTTTTAAAGAATATTTTTTCAATGAATATTTTTTCAAGGGCCACCATAAGGCGCAGATTTTTTAAAGAATATTTTTTCAATGAATATTTTTTCAATGAATATTTTTTCAATTACTACCAATGGCGTAGATTTTTTAAAGAATATTTTTTCAATGAATATTTTTTCAATTACTACCAAAGGCGTAGATTTTTTAAAGAATATTTTTTCAATGAATATTTTTTCAATTACTACCAAAGGCGTAGATTTTTTAAAGAATATTTTTTCAATGAATATTTTTTCAATTACTACCAAAGGCGTAGATTTTTTAAAGAATATTTTTTCAATGAATATCATCAAGGCTTGGATTTTTTAAAGAATATTTTTTCAATGAATATTTTTTCAATTACTACCAAAGGCGTAGATTTTTTAAAGAATATTTTTTCAATGAATATTTTTTCAATTACTACCAAAGGCGTAGATTTTTTAAAGAATATTTTTTCAATGAATGTTTTTTCAATTACTACCAAAGGCGTAGATTTTTTAAAGAATATTTTTTCAATGAATGTTTTTTCAATTACTACCAAAGGCGTAGATTTTTTAAAGAATATTTTTTCAATGATTACCAAAGGCGTAGATTTTTTAAAGAATATTTTTTCAACAACTTCCAAAAGCGTGTATTTCTTAAAGAATATATTTTCAATGACTGTAAGAGGCGTGGATTTTTTAAAGAATATTTTTTCAACAACTTTCAAAAGCGTGTATTTCTCAAAGAATATTTTTTCAATGACTGTAAAAATTTAAAATGTTTCATTCATATGTAAATTCTCCACTACCACTCATGCAAAATAATTGCACTCCATCAAATAGATTTCTTTAAACTAATGTTATTGTTATTTGAATTAAAGAAAAAATTGCCAACATTTTTTTCTACTCGCTCTGATTGCATTACAGTTCTGAGATTATGAATATGATTTATGTAGATATGTATGTCTATATGAATCTTGAAGGTAGGGTGGAGTGTGTGAAACATTTTATTATTATTATTTTTTTTTATGGGAGGGTAACAATTGTGGCACACCACTTTAAGAGCTACTTAGACAATCACATTCGTTTTGCATGTTTTGAAAAAAAAGAGATTGCTGGGTCTTGGAATTAGTTGGTCTAGTTTGCCTTGATCTGTTGTAAAGTCGGTTCTTTTTTTTATAATGAAGATATTATTCTTAAGCTTGGCTTAGAGCATTTCAATGGCATATTATTTTCAAGGGAGTTTCTTTGTTAAAACTTTTTTTCGAATAAAAATTAGTGTTTTTTTTTGCCTAGAAATATAAAATAAAGAATAATAATTTTTTTTTAAAATTTTAGGAGAATACCCAAAGATAGGATTTTTCAAAAATATTTCTTGATGGATCCATGAAGCCTGGAGTTTTTAAAAAATATTTCTTGAAGGATCCATAAAGCGTGGATTTGTACACCCTACACAACTATGTTGTCAGGGTAATATAGATGTGTGCAGCCCCAAGAGTTTGTAACGCCGCGAAATATTGGTCCTAGACCCACCTTTAAGTATACCGATCGTCATCTCCCGACTAGCTGAGTCGATCTAGACATGTGTGTCCAACCGTCTGTCCATTATAATTTGTAAACATGATACAGGCCACAGTTATGGACCAATCTTCACTAAATTTTGCATGTAGGATGGGTTCTGGTCACTGAAGGCCCTTATTGTTGTTTGGTAAAGATCGGTTAAAACTTTATTTTTGTCTGCTTTTCTGGTCGCTACAGAGGCTGCAATTATGGCCCAAACATCGAATTTGTACATGGAGACAGGGATCGGGGCAAAGTATAAGCATGTCTGTTTTGATAAAGATCGGTCAATATTTAGAGGGACAAATGAACGCTGACTTTTGTGTGAAAACTTACAAAATTTGTATTCTGTGACGTATATATTTACTCCTGAAGGACATAGACCCGAGAAGTTGATAGCATATCCAAGAGGAGAGGTTGACCTTTTAATTTATACCAATTATATTGTCGTATGTACTCGGATGTGAGGACGTATTCAGATATTATTTAGTAACCCATTACCACTCTAGAGGGCGGAAATATAGCGCTCATCGCTTTGAAATTTTCCATGAAGTTCCAGTTATGGTCAAGGACAACTTCGATCATTTTCGGTGATGATCACATAATAATAGTGGGATGAAGCGGACCGAAAACTTAATTTTTTGTGTGTTTTTTTTCGAGTCGATCTATAGGCCACAATTGAAAGCCGAACATCACAACACAACCCACGTTGAGGGGAATCTGGACAAGTAATTAGAAGGGCTGTAGTGGATATTAGTAATATTTGTTGACCTCTAGTCGCTCAAGAGAGTGCAAATATCGAGAAATATTGTCCAGGCTGAGAATATAGAACCGCAAAAAGTTAGATTTTCGTGGTAGTTGCGTAGGGTATCATATGGTCGGCCCCGTCCGACTATACTGCTCCGCTCACTGGTTTAAAAAAATATTTTTGAAGGATGCATGAAGCGTGGATTTCTTTAAAAAAATATTTTTGACGAATTTTTAAAAAAATATTTTTTTGAAGAATTTTTTAAAAAAATATTTTTGAAGAATTTAAAAAAAATATATTTTTTAAAGAATTTTTTAATTTTTTTTGAAAATCAATTAGTTATGTTTTTTAGTTATTTCCATACATAAATCAATATTTGAAATATTTTTTTTCTAGAAATCTTCTTCGACGACTTCTTGGCAGTTAAACAAAAATACTGTCATTTTTGAATTTAAATCTTTAAACGTTTTTACGTGCCTGGAATTTGGGACGATAAATTTTTGTTTGGCAAGCGCTTGTCATTTGGAAATTATTGAATTAAAAAATTTTAAATTTCATTGCTGTGAGTTGTTTTTCTCAATGGGAGACAAGTTTATGCAAACAAAACTTGTAAAACGAAAAAAATGGCTTCAAGTCTTGCTTCTCTGCGCTGCGGCAGCTTTGTAGCCTTTTAGTAAAAACCCTGGCTTAAATAAAATCGCATCGGCAACGGATTGTTGTAGTTGTTGTTCGTTGTTTTTGGAAATTTATTGCAAATTTAATTTTCGTTTATTTTTTTTTTTGTTTTCGTCCAACAACTACGTTTTGGCATTGCACAAACATGTTTTCATTTTTCGATATCGCCAAGACGATGTCATTGTTTTTTTTTCCATCGTTCGTTCCCACCAAACATAAAATTGCATTAAATTGTTGTCAATATCAACAGCAGCAGCAACAACAACAGTAATGAAAACCAACAACACCAACAAAATTTTAGGGTTGAATAAACTTTAAACGTTTAAAAAATGTCCAAATATAAATGAAATGATTTTCATCGTCGTATTTTCTATTATTTGATTACATTGGCAAATGTTGGCAGGCGGTTTTTGTAAAAAGGAAAATGACGACAATCTATGATTGAAGGTAAATATATTTCGAAACTTGATGGGAAAAACGTGATTTTGGTTATCAATAATGTTTACAATTTTTTAATAGCATTTTATGGAAATTTATTGGCAATATTTGCTTTATGATTATGAAAACTTAAAAAAATAAATCATAGATTTTTATACCCTACACAACTATGTTGTCAGGGTATTATAGCTTTGTGCAGCCCCAAGAGTTTGTAAAGCCGCGAGATATTGGTCCTAGACCCACCTTTAAGTATGCCGATCGTAATATCTCGACTAGCTGAGTCGATCTAGACGTGTGTATCCGTCCGTCCGTATTTCCATTATTATTTGTAAACACGATACAGGCCACAGTTATAGACCAAACATTACGAAATTTTGCATGTAGAATGGGTTCTGGCCAATGAAGACCAGGGATGGTCCGTATGACGAATTTTTAGGTTTTCGACTGTCAAAAAGGTGTAAACGTCGAAAACGTCATATTCCTGTATAAAACGTAATAAATGTAGTAAAAGTCATTTATTTCAATATTATCAGCATATACAGTTGTTTTCAAGAATATATATTATTTTTACATATATCTGACTATTCCTTACTAGAACTGATAAAAATTTCAAAATTTTTTTGAGAAGAAAAATTTTATGTTTTATATTAATTTGAGTAAAACAAGCGTATTTTCCAAATTGATTAATGGCAATAGCTATTTTGTCAAAAACCTAATGGATTTAGGTAGGTTTCCGACGTTTCTGACGTAAGTATTATACGTCGGAAATGTATGTCATTTACGTCACTGTTACTGACAGGCCATCTCTGATGAAGACCCCTATTGTTTTTGGAAAAGATCGGTTAATAATTAAGGGAAGAAATGGACTAAAAATTTATTTTCGTCGGTTTTTCTGGTCGCAATCTACATCACGAATTTACATGGAGAAGGGGATCGGACCAAAAAAAAAGCATGCCTGTTTTGATAAAGATCGGTCAATATTTAGCGGATCAAATGGACCCTGACTTTTGGGTGAAAAATGACAAAATTTGTATTCTGTAGCGGGTCTATGTCCTTCAGGTGTATATCTATATAAGGACATAGACCTGAGAAGATGATAGAATACCCAAGAGGAGTCGTTGGCCTTTAAATTGATACCAATTATATTGTCGGATGTGGGAGTTACACGTAAACATTTACAGGTTAGATTTTCGTGGAACTTGTGTAGGTTATCATATGGTCGGATCCAGGAAGCGTCGATTTTTATACCCTTCACCACACTGTGGTACAGGGTATTATGTCTTTGTGCATATGTTTGTAACCGGCAAAATGAAACGAGATAGACACACGGTTCCTTTTGAGAATATGCATAGAATCACTTTCTAAGTCGATTTATGCATGTCCGTCCGTCTGTCTGTCCGTCTGTTGATGTTAAATTGTAAACAAAGTACAGGTCGCATTCATGATCCGAATTGGATGAAATTTGGCATATGTCACTTATTTGGCCCAAGGACGAACCCTATTGAAATTGGGAAAAATCGGTTCAGATTTCGATATAACTCCCATATATATCTTAGTCCGATTTAAAGTAAATGGTGCACCAAAGTCCCTATATATCTTTCGATTTGCACGAAATTTGGCACAGGATAATGAATCAGGTCTAGAATGATGTGTGTTGAGTTTTGTGAAAATCGGTTCAGATTTAGATATAGCTCCTATATATTTTTTCGTCCGACTTTAGGTAAATGGTGTACCAAAGTCCCTATATAGCTTTCAATTTGCACGAAATATGGCACAGCGTACTGATTAAAGTCCAGAATGATGTATGTTAAGTTTCCTGAAAATCGGTTCAAGTTTAGATATAGATATATATATAAATATATATATATATATATATTCGATCGATTTAATGTAAATGGTGCACCAAAGTCCCTAACGTACTGAATTGAGCCTAGAATGATGTGTGTTGAGTTTTGTGAAAATCGGTTCAGATTCAGATCTAGCTCCCATATATATTTTCGTCCGATTTAATGTAAATAGTGTACCAAAGTCCCTATATATCTTTCGATTTGCACAAAATTAGGCATAGGTTACTGAATTTAGTGTAGAATTATGTGTGTTAAGTTTCGTGAAAATTGGTTCGGATTTATATATAGCTATCTTATATATCTTCATCCGATTTAAGGTAAATGGTACACCAATATCCCTATATATCTTTCGATTTACACGAAATTTGGCACAGCGTACTGAATAAAGTCTAGAATGATGTGTGTTAAGTTTTCTGAAAATCGGCTCAGATTTATATATATCTCCCATATATATTTTCGTCCGATTTTCAGTAAATTGTGTGATTTGCACGAAATTTGTCATAACGTACTGAATAAAGTCTAGAATGATGTGTGTTAAGTTTCATGAAAATCGGTTCAGATTTAGATATAGCTCCCATATATATCTTCGTCCGATTTAAGGTAAAGTCCCTATATGTCTTTCGATTTGCACGAAATTTGGCACAGCGTACTTAATAAAGTCTAGAATGATGTGTGTTACGTTTCGTGAAAATCGGTTCAGATTTATATATAGCTCCCATATATATAGTTTCGCCCGATCTTAGGTAAATGGTGTACCAAAGTCCCTATATGTCTTTCGATTTGCACAAAATTGGGCATGACGTACTGAGTTAAGTCTAGAATGATGTGTGCAAAGTTTCGTGGAAATCGGTTCATATTTAGTTATAGCACCGATATATTTTTTCTTCCGATTTTATGTAAAGTGTGCTTATATAAATTGTGCTAATATAAATTAATCTCTGGGAAGTCTCGTTGAAATATTATCCAAATAATGTTCGATCGATCGTTGCTTTAAATTAATTTACATAATTTTTCCCATTGTAAGAAGCATGTCTATATCAGACCAAATGAACAGCAGAACCTCCTTTTAATTAGAATAGTGTTTGTGGGTAGACGGCCTTCGTCCGGGGATTTAAGACTTTCACCTATGGACAGATGGCTACTATGGCTACGCGACAGAATTTTCTCTTAATCAACATTGTATCACCTTGCATTTACTCTTTAATACATATATTTAACCATTAAAATGATACTCCCTTGACCAATATTACACATGGAAGGTACAAGGCATTTGTACCGAAATTTGGACACCCACATCCTCCGGAAATACCGACCCATATCTCCGGAAATACCGATTTCCGTAAGAAAAAAAGCATACTGCTGTAATCAGGGTCCCAAGGGCTACATGCCCTTGATACACAAGGCGTGGATTTTTTAAAAAATATTTTTTGAAGAATTCACAAATCACGGATTTCTCAAGAAATTTTTTTAAGGCGTAAACATTTTTCAAACATTATTTTATATGATTAAAAACGCTTTTTTCAAGAATCAACTGAAGAATTCACAAATCACGGATTTCTCAAGAAATTTTTTTAAGGCGTAAACATTTTTCAAACATTATTTTATATGATTAAAAACGCTTTTTTCAAGAATCAACTGACCGTTACAAATGCCTTGTACGACAAATTTAATTGTCAAAAATGTTAAGCTGTTGCTTTTTTCTCTTCTTTGCAGATTTTTTAACTACATTTTGTATTAATCATTCTGAATATTGAAAACACAACGCTAAGCAAATACAATTTAAAAGCAATTTTTTTTCTAGATATGTTTGTAGTAAATCATTGTCTCAACAAACAACAGCAACAACATCAGTAGCAGCACAAAACAGAAAATATTTATTTTAGCAAAAAAATAAGAAAAATAAAAAAAAAACTTCACAAAAAACGCATAGCTGAAGGTCATTACTGGATAAACAAGTTTCTGTCATGGTGTTCAGTTTGAGATTGTATTGAGAAAAAACAACAGCAAAAACAATGAAAATAAAAACAACAAAATGTATTCCTCTCTCCATAGCATTAAATATCACCTTAATGACCAAATAGCTGCCAGTTTGGCAGGCTTGACTCTTGGTGACGACCAGGTATCAGCAATTTATACAGGGGTGGACGACTGCCACGAATAGGAGATGATACCCTCCATCTCCTCGATTCCTTCACCACTCAACCCACTTAAAAATTGTTGCCATACCTGAGGGGTCGTTAAATGTCAGCATGGAACGCCAGTAGCCTCTCAGCCGTTCCATTAAATGTTAAACACACACCAGAGTATTTACGTGGCAGGTATTTTCATATTTACAGTTTCAATATTAACATATTAAAGCTATGACTTGAATGTGCCTGCAATGTGAAAATAATTGTATAAAAAATAGTTGCAATATTGCCACTGCTGCATGCCAACGATAAACGGAAGAAAATTGTAAATACACACCCGGACACACAAGATGCCAACAGACTCCGGTATTTCCAATAGCCAAACAGGCGAGATTGAAAATAAGGAAGCAAGAAAAACATATTGAATATTAAATATTCATAGTGGCAGCAACAACAACAAAGTACTACAATGTGATTGAAGCAGGGATGGAAGACAAGAAACAAAGTAAAAGGCAATATACGCCTTGTAATTGAAAAAATATTCTTTAAAAAATCCATGCCTTGTAATGGTCCTTGAAAAATATTCTTTAAAAAATCCACTCCTTGTAATGGACCTTGAAAAAATATTCTTTAAAAAATCCACGCCTTGTAATGGTCCTTGAAAAAATATTCTTTAAAAAATCCACGCCTTGTAATGGTCCTTGAAAAAATCTTCTTTAAAAACTTCACGCCTTGTAATGGTGCTTGAAAAAATCTTAAAAAAATCCTCGCCTTGTAATGGTCCTTGAAAAAATATTCTTCAAAAAATCCGCGCCTCATATTACTTACTTAGATGGCTTGTGACAGAACTTTCGTTCCATAACCCGAGCTCAAAAAAGATTTCCAGGCGCGTCGTCTTTTGCACAGTTTTTTTTTCAATTTGAAAGACCACATTCGGCAATGTTATCTTCCACTTGATATTTCCATATTTTTTCGTGGCCTTTCCATTCTGCGTGAACCTGGTTCTTCTGCGTGAAGCTGGTTCGCTTTTATATGCCTTCTGGTTGGGCATCTTCATCCATACTCACAACATGACCTACCCAACGTAGTCGCTGCAGCTCAATACATCTAACAATGTATCAGCGTCTCGTAGAGTATGAGTTTGGTCTGGCGGGAGGCGGCCTTTCTTTTCAGTTGTTTGCTCAGATCATAGTAGCATCTATTGGCCATCATTAAACTTCTCCGAATTTGAAAACTGATGTCATTCGTTTTGTTTATGGCGGTACCATTCCTGTTCACTTTTGCCTCTCGTATGACCTTTTGCAGCAGGATGTTAAAAAGGTGACACGACAAACTGTCGCCTTGTCTGAATGCTCGTTCGGTATTAAAGGGCACCGTGAGATCATTTACGACTTTAACTGCTGATCTTGTGCCAGTTAATGTTATCATGAATAGCCGAATTAATTTTGCAGGAGTGCCAAACGCAGACATGGCTTTATACATCTCTGAACGGATAGGGCTCTCGAATGCGGCTTTATTGGCGCCAGAAGCTTTTCAAAATGCTCCTTCCAGATCCTCAACACGCTGTCTGTATCTGTCACCAGGTTCCCTTCTTTATCTCTGCAGGAGAATGTGCCTGCACCAAAACCTTCCGTTTTGTGTTTTACTTGTTGGAATTTCCGGACTTCATTCTGACTCCTGTATATCTCGACTTGCTCAAGCTCCCGTTTTTCTTGTTATTTCTTCTTTTTTCTGAAAACACATTACTTCTCTCTCCATTTCTCCCGATAATTCTCCATCACATTACGTGTTGCTACTGTCTGCAGGGTTGGCCAATACGCTGCGTTTTTCACATCAGTAGCATTACGACACTCCTGATCGTACCACGGATTTCTTGATGGTGGTCTTTGGTACCCAAGTGTTGCTTTTGCTGCAGTTTGTAGGGAGTGGGCAATTCTCTGCCACAGGGGTGCTTTCGTCAAGCAGTTGGGTAAGTTGAGCGGAGTAGGCTTCTGCTATCTGTTGTGTTTTGCAGCTTTTCGACGTCAAATTTCCGTGTTACATTAGATCGCACCTTTGCTGCTACATTAGGACGAGTGCGAAACTTGGATGTTACAAGGTAATGGTCCGAATCGATATTCGCTCCTCGGATCGATCGGACGTCCAATACACTGGATTAATGCCTTCCGTCTATCAGAACATGATCGATTTGATTTTTCGTTGTTCGATCGGGGGAAATCCAAGGGGTCTTGTGTATATCGAGATGCTTGAATCTGGCGCTGCTAACTACAATTTTTTTGATGCCGCAAAGTCCATAAACCTCATGTCGTTGTCTGATGTTTCTTCATGGAGGCTGAATTTTTCGATGGTGGAGCCAAAAATATTTTCCCTTCCAATTTTTTCAGTAAAATCTCCTAGCAGAATTTTATATAGTCCTTAAAAAATGTTCTTTAAAAAATCCACGCCTATATATGTCCTTAAAAAATGTTCTTTAAAAAATCCACGCCTATATATGTCCTTAAAAAAATAATCTTTAAAAAATCCACGCCTATATATGTCCTTAAAAATTATTCTTTAAAAAATCCACGCCTATATAAGTCCTTGAAAAAATATTTTTAA
The DNA here is from genome assembly GCF_032173495.1 of Musca vetustissima. Lineage (NCBI taxonomy): Eukaryota > Metazoa > Arthropoda > Insecta > Diptera > Muscidae > Musca > Musca vetustissima. Next base: position 21,351 of record NW_026880953.1, on the reverse strand, counting down.
TAAATCCATGCCTATATAAGTCCTTGAAAAAATAATCTTTAAAAAATCCACGCCCCTGTTCCATCTCAATATTTGTTTTATGAAAATAAAATGCAGTGACATGTACCGCGAGAGTGTTGGTACTTGGAAAATACTCCACAACAAATAAAAACAACAACGAAAATCTGTAAATTATACATAAATAATGAATGCAATCAATTCAACTCAGCTCAGCTGTACACTCAGATGCAAAAAGAAGAGTTTAACTTGAAGCGATTTAACGAACGGTCGTTCTCATCAATACTGTAAAAAATAAATAAACTAAAACAACAACACCAACTACAACAGAGTACTTCAATCAGTTATCGTCGTCGTAGCCATATATCTACATAGCTGCAGAATAGTAAACCCAGCATGCCACACTAAAGTCCATGAAAGAGTAAATTGCAGTTCAAAGTGCCACAAGTACGTGTTTATGATTGTGGTTGTGATGGATGAGATGGTGTTGGTAGCTGTGGTGGTAATGAAGGTGTTGTTGTGTTTTCATTTCGATGCATGCTTGGTTGAATGAATAAAATGACACTTGCCACCAAATAAAAAAACGCTGAAAAGTGAAGCATTGGCGTTAATGCGTTGTCATGCATTCGCCAAGAGACCACATAATCCCTACTCAACGCGACTTACCAATACCACAGACACACACACCACAATAGCATAACCACCATCATCGTAATCATCACTTGCGTATCCATTCATATGGATAAATTACGATGCAGTGGGTAATGGATGTGAGTGCAAAAGCTGTAATCCTTTCCACGTGTGTTCTTATATGTGAAGTGGAATGTGTATTCCAATGTTTTTTTTTATTTTAACGGAATATTTTTGAATAATTCTATAAAAATGTGAAACAAATTGGAGAATTATTTCCAAGTATTTTAAAATTTTAATAGATATTTTAAATGAATATTGTCACGATTTTATGTGAGATAACGGTGTAAATGCAAGGGCGTATGATTGTTGTCATAACTTATACGCATCCTATGCCCCATATAAAAATGCTTTAAAACTCTACTCCCACTGTTAAAAGATATACTTTAAAAATCCAAATCTGTAAATCTTCGAATTTTTTTTTTTTTTGCTAACTCACGCTGGAAGGAGAAGTGCTCCGAAAATATCAAAAAAGCGTCTATGGAAAGTATTCTGAAGTATCCTTTAATCAATTCCTAATAAAATAAGTATCCTTAATCAATCCTTTAATCAATTCCTAATAAAATAACAGTTAAAACTTGACTCTAGAGTATGACTTCCCTTATTTGTGTTGTGGATGACGTGTGTATAGGTGTGTATGATTGTTGTCATAAGGTATACGATATCCTATTTAAATGGTTTATCTACGGTGTGGTTGAACTAAATTACCTTTAAGGGAGATAAAATCCTTTCTTTCTAAAAATCTACGCTATGAATGTTCTGGGAATTTTTTTCCTTTAGAAAATCAACGCCCCGCAAAATCCAGTTATATAGTTATACAGTTATATAGTCATTTGAAAAAATATTCTTAAAAATCTGAAACATGGTCCTTGTAGGAAGTCACTGTAACAGGCCCCTCGTAGAGCGTTAATGAAACCGGCCCTTTCGTTGGGAGTAACTGAAACGGGCCCCACATTGGGCGCCAATATAAAAAGCCCCACGTTGGCGGACAATGTAAAATGGTCCCTGTATTAAGATCCTCGTTGGGATTCACTATTTTAAATTCAAACCAGGGTTGCATTAATAAGCTTAAATTTAATCTATATCTCTATATATATAAAAATTGATTACGTGTATGTTCGTGATCACTAAACTCAAAAACTACTGCACCGATTTGGACCAAATTTTATGTACATGCTCTATGGGGCGTGAGGAGTGTTTCTGTGTAGTTTGAAGTTCATTCGACAGATGGCGCAATAATTAGTTTTTTTTTTTTTTGTTTTTGCACCGTAACTCAAGAACTACTGCACCGATTTTGACCAAACTTTGTGTATATCCCCTGTGGGGCGTGAGGAGTGTTTCTGTTTAAGTTCATCCGAGAGATGGCGCACTATATAGCATCTTTGTGTTATCCCGAATAGAGATTGGGTGCTTAAACGACGTGTGCCGATGTTAAGTATTCCGACACCGATTCCTACATAATCTGTTATATGCAATAGAAATGGGAAGGTCTTTATGAAAAAAAATTCGCGAAAATCTTGAAAAACATATTTTGAAGGACGGCTGGACCGACTTGCCTACCATTATGTGGGACATATACCATAAAGTGATACTATACCGACAATTTATATTATTTTTTTATGTCCATATACACATAAAAAAGATAATATAACGACGAATAAAAAATCGACGAACCACTATCTGAATATAAAAATAATTCAGATAGTGGGTTGCTTCAAATCTAATAAAAATCATTATAGTCTATTTTAATATTATGTGAACATAATTGCGTATACGTATTGTCATAATGTATACGCAACAAAACACCAATATTTTAAAAAAGAATATATGCTATAAAAATCTATGCCGATATAGTCCATGACCAAAATATTCGTAAAATATAGCTAATATAGCCTCTTGAAAAATATCTTTTAAAGAGTCTGCGCCCAAACAGACCACGGAAAATTTATTTTTTAAAAAAAATTACGCTTTTATAGTTTATGGAAAAATATTCTTAAAAAATCTACAATATATAGTCAACTGAAATAAATCTACAGTTTACAGCCTACGGAAAAATATTAAATTAATTAAATAGTTTAATTACATTTCATATTGTGTGTACATTATAGCGTATACGTGTTGTCATGACGTATACGCAACAATACACCAATATTTTAATAACGCCATCAAATAAGGAATATTTACTATAATCTAATGAGATTTTTAAAAATAGCATTGAAAAATACCTTTGTTAGTACTTTTTCCTAATATTCAGCAAAAAATATAAATCTGTGTTTACCTGAAAGTAAATAAAAGAAGAAAAAATTAAGAACTTTTTGTTACATAAATAAATTATAAAAAATATATATTGGTATAATTCCTAATGTCATTTTAGGCTGAATTTTAGATGACCCAATTATAATTTCAAGAGAGAAGGTCAATAGGCCTATATTTATAATCAATTCCCGTATTTCTTTCTCCTACAGTTAGCCAATTGACCTTCTTTCTTAAACTCAATTACTTATGGTGTACCTGTCCTGCAGCAGAACTAACGGTTCATACAAAACCAAATTCCTTACTTTAGCATAATCATCGAACGTCATAACATCCACAACAACTTCACTAGGAGAGCCTGTTTCTGTTAATTTCTTCAAAAAACGCATAAACAAATGGCCAAATGAACGATCGACGAAAAATAGTAAGCCATGGCCTAAATTGTGGAAAACATTAAAAAAAGAGAAAAATTATACATCGACCGGTAGGCAGGCAATATTTATTCGATGATTTAACCTAATTTCCGTTAAACGAAAGAAAAAGAATGGCAATGGACAACATTTTTCCAAGGAAAGAAAGACAGCAGAATTAAAATAGGCAACATCTCCGTATCAAATGAAATGCTGGCACGTTAGAAGGAGCTCAACTCGTTTTTGTTGTTGTTTTTAGATGCCATAACATCGAACTAACTACCAACCGGTGATAAACCATAACCTGTGTGTGTATTCCTACCAGAAAAGTTGGTCAAATAGAATAGCAATATTGTTCTTGGGTAATAGATTCCCCATAGAAGTTCGCATTGACGTGTGACAGCATGGCAAGAAAACCAGTTAGTCCTGACGCCATGTTAATTGAAGTTTTGTTAGGAAGACAGAGAAGATGGAGGAGGTGGACGGAGGAGAAAAATACTTAAGGAAGTCAAAGCTATGATTAGAACTGTAAACTCTTATTTTGCTGTTTACAGTTTTCTTCTGCAAAGAGTGGTAGAGAGAGGGGGTGCAGAGGGTCAGGTATTATTTAAACCATAGAACTTGTAGTAAACACTTGATTATGTGGTTGTGGCTGGTCAATTCAGTTCAGGTTTACATGGTTGGTGATTGGTGGCAGAAAGATCAACTCAAACTTAGCAACAAATCGGTAGATACATTCTATTCCCATGAATGCGATTTCTCCGGCGAGAAATACCCAACATTGTGGTTGGTATGCAAAAGTAAAGACAGAAAAATTGGAAGAGACCATGAACAGCAAAAGATTTGAGTAGTTATTTTGCAAATCGTATACCCCACAACAACCCATGGCTATGGCAGTGGATTTTTCAACTACCTCTGTGTCTCTCTTCCCTCGTCAATTATTGGCACACTTTTGCCTTATTTCAATTTATTTGCACAACAATTTTAACCGGTATTTGGTGTTCTACCAGCCCACCCTGCTACCTCCTTTTCGGCTTCCATCAACCCTCAACTTTTTTAGTTCAACTTCCTTGTAATTCATTTCGAAACCCAAAAACACAGACACACACAGGCAGAAAACCTCAAAACATATTGAATTTCTTACTAGAATTGCTAAAGAAAATTCAAATGGTGTCGTATTCTCAATTGTTTTTGTTCGTTGTTTGCAAAAAAATAAACGGCTTGAAATTTTTAACCTTTAATTTGTGTTTTTTGTTTGCGGTTTTTTTCAATTTTTTTTTTGTAAAGTTCATGTAAATGACATTTTTAGAATGAATCGGGCTGTAAAAATGGCAAATGAAAATGACACAAGCAGCTAATTTAGCAAAACGTGTCGTCACAACCCCAGCAAAAAAACACACACATATCAAATAACTCACTAAGGAATAGAAGGTATCAAATTGGATCTGGGGTTTGTTGTTGAGGTAATTAAACTTGGGTTAGAGAAATATGCAAAATTGTAATTGCAATTTTAACAATTCTCACCAAATTTTCAAAATATTGTCTGCGCAATAAAGTATCAGATCAGTAATTATTCAATACCATTCCTTCAGAGAACATATATGCCAAAATAATCTCTAATCTCTACCTCTATTATAATTATTTTTAAAATAATCATCAACTTAAGTAGTACGAAAGTATAACTTTATGTATTAAAAAATTATTTAAAACAACTTTTTAAATTAGTTATAGACTTTTCCCATTGTGTGTATATTATTGCGTATACGTGTTGCCATGACTTATACGCCACAATATACCAGTATTTTCTTAATCTGCTATATGTACAAAAATTACTATATTTAAATGATTATTTTGCTATTGGATTTTTAATAGAGATTCATTAATATCTCCCTACATTACTTTATTGTCTCCCAAAACTAAAATTGACTTACAGAAATGTTCCAAATAATAACATTGCTCATTACATGAAACTTTAAATATCCTTAAAAATGTTACATTGCTGATGACATCTTGTGTGACATTCTAATCGAAATGATTACATTATAGAAGTCATACATTTTCACTCTTGTAAAGAAGTCCTACATTCCCCTGAACAATTATCCACAAAGAGTAGACATATGTAGTAGAGAAACACCCACAAAAGGTCATATGTTTTATGTAAGACTGTCACATATTCCTGCAAATATGTCCTGTAAATGTTGGTGAATACTTCACTTACCAATTATCTACGGAAGTCAAATATACCCCCAGAGACATAATTTCTATTACTGGAATTTCTATACAATCGATTCATTTTATATAAAATACCGATACATCTAAAGAACCTCTATAATACAGAAAAACATTTTTTAAGAGCGGAAAAAGTATGTGAGAATGATTCTGAAATGAATTTAACAAACTTGTTATATTGTTTGTACATGACTTATAAGCAACAATATAGCATATTTTTTAAATCTATTAAATGTACAATATTTGCTTAATGTTAATGATTATTTTTTATTAATGGATTAGATTTACATCAATGTTTATATAGATGTCCATTTAGATCTTAAAATATTATTTTTTTAGGTTTTTTTTAGGTCGCTGAAGACACCGAATAATGTGGACGGAATAACCCAGTAGTTCGAGTAACTAGTTATTTTACTAATTACCTGTAACTACCACTAGTTACCACATCATGCCCTAGACTGGTGAATTTAACATGGGTATGTCATTGGGGAAGTCCATTGTCCCCTTCCTGCGTTACTAGTAACCAGCCATTTCGTTAATGATGAATTGAAAATGATTGTACATTTGACTAGTCTTTTATGGTCCGTTACTGGGGTAGATACAAACTATAAATCAAATGCCTAGTTACTAATGTATAGAAAAATAGATGTATAACAGTTTGAAAAATTAAAATTTAGTCTGTACAAATATATTTATTATAAACGAGTATTGCGTACATATAGATATATTGTTTGATCCATCTGAAAGTCTCTACTTCACGATTGTTTTGTTGGCCGAGTGCTTTTCAAATATATATCCCTTGCTATATAGATTTATCTGAAATAGACGTTTTAGAAATAGTCGAAGTTAGAAGGCCTACATAAAGCCATTCTTGTTATCGAACACATACATATAGAAAATCTGGAGCATTTATTGGTGCGTACAATATCTTCCTGTATCGCTATTAACAGTCCTTTAGGAGTGTGTTCCTTTATTTGTGTTCTCTCTGAATCCGTGGGTTTTTTGTTTTAAAAAGGACGATATCCATAGAAATCTGGAAATGAATTCTGTAGAAGGATTACATTGGTCTATATTGTATTGTATTGTAAAATATCAAAACTTACCTCAGATTTATCATCTGTATTTCATTTTAATATTGAAATTATAAAAAAAATCTAAAAAGTCTAAACAAAATGACAAAACAATTTTTCTGTTTTGTTTTGCCTTCATAGTCGATTCATTACCCTTTGCATTACCAGTAACTATCGAATTGGTATGATGTGCCTATCGACAAATGAATTCAACAGAAAATTTTGTGCCCCTTTTTGGGGTATAAAGTAACTAGATCACCAAGTAACTAGCTATATAACTACATAATAGCAGACAATTGATATTTTTTGAACAACTGGCCAAGTATTCCCCCAAAAGATCATATATTTTATATGTGACTGTAAATATTCGGTGAAAGAAAACGTGCAAATATGTCCTCTGAATTTTGTTCAATGATTCTGCTAAAATCCATAACAAACTTCTAAGGAACTCAATAGATCTAAAATATTAGTTTAAAATGTTTTTAATCGATCCATTTTATAGTATAATCCAAATTACAGGATATCACAAAAGACATCAAAAGAATGGAGTTATGCTATGTAAGACTTTTATATAATAATCATCAACTGAAATCGTAAGTAAATATCATTTTTATTAAAAAATATCCGAAATATCATATTTTTATGTGAATTTATTGCCTTTTTAGATTGTGATACATTATTGCGTATACATACCGTCATAACTTATACGCCATATACCTGCATATTAAATATGGCTCACATAAAACGTAGTGCTGCAATTTATAGTTTACGTTATGTGAACTTTTTTTTAATTTCTTTATAGAAATTCTCAGAATTATAGAAGACACACACAGAAATTTCTTTTTTAAGATGAGCCTCATAATGAGTTCTTATATCTAAAAATAATGTGGGATGCTCGCATGAATTAATATAGTCCACCTGGCTCATATTTGGCTCACAGTACTTCACCTGTTCCAATATGCTCAATTCGTTTAAAATTTCATTCATATTATATACTTTACTTCGCTCACTATACTTCAGGTGCATTGCAATTAGAGTTGAGAAATCTAGTTCACAGAACGCATCAATCTTTCTCGTTCCTTTTTTTTTTTTTGAACAAAACTAGTTCTATAATATATTTCCATTCAAGAGTCCCGACTCAGATAAATTACTTTAATCTCTCTTTTTCATCGATATTATTAAGGCCAGTACAAGGAGCGAGAAGAAATAAGAAAACTATATGAACCGAAGAGTTATGCCTAGTTCCGATTTTTGATATGAACAAGTTCGTTTCGGAACGAATGAATTGAACTTTAGAGCGAACTTGTTGTGTAAATCTCGGTGTATTGGTGGTTCAGAAAGCTAAGTGGTCTGGCAACATTTCTTGTCTTGCTCTGGGAAGCTAGGTTCGAATCCTAGCCGGGTTTAGTTTGAGTAATGTTTAAGTTTATTTTTTTTCTTGTCTGTTATTGCGATGTATTATTTTATTTAGTTTTTCTCTTTTCACTCGAGTTCAAGACTGACTCTACTTCACCTGATTCCCTACAGTTCAAATTGGCGCATTACACTGTGACACAAAAAGATCAGGTAGTAGCGAAAAAGGATGACGAATAATACGAATATTGGGGAGCACATTTAAAATCTTATCAGCAACATTTCCGTAGAAAAAATTAGCTTTAAAAAATCATTTCTTGTGGTATTTTTGTCATTTTTTCTTGAACCGTAAGAAAATATGAACGAATAGATGCACAAGGGTTCGAGATAGAATGAGGCTATGTTTAAAAAATATTTCTCATTCAATTGAAGACATTTCATCTCAAAAATAACCTCCAAAGACTCAAAAACTTGACTTATGGCGAATTTTTATCGGCACTGGATTTCATCCCCATTTCAATCCCCCAAAAACTTGTTGCTCGGAATTATTCATTCAACCTAAATCTTGCCTTTCCTCCCATCAAAAAATACTCTCCGACAAACTTAAACTGATTTCCTTTCAAATTTCAATTTAGGCACATTTTACATAAATTTCTATCACAGCTACGCCTAAGGGCCGCCGAACTGTTGTTAACAACAGAGACGTTAACAAAGAAAAATTATCCATAACTGAAATTGTTTTTATTCTAAAACAGTTTTGAATTTGTTTTTTTTTTTTGTCCAAAAGGCATATTTGCAACATCATTAAAATAAAAGCTTCATTATCATTGTTGTTGTTTTTATTTTATAATAGAAACATATTTCGACTTTTTTTCCTTCATCATAAATCATCCATTAAATTTCACAGGCATCGTTAACACAATCTAAGCAACCTGTTTCGAATTATTTTGAAATGGACGTATTTTTTCTTCTAAATTTCCTACGAAAAATAACAGCAACAACAACTACTACGGTTTCAATAGAAAATGCTACGCTTATCTTAGGTACAACAACAAAGAAAAAATCGTTAACTTGATTTGGAGCGAGCTTGGAACTTTAAACGATTTGCTGCTGCTGCTGTCCAGCTAAAGTGATGGTGGTAAATGGTTTGCTAGCTGCTGACTTGACAGTCTGATTAAGTGGCCTTTTTTGCTTTGTTTGGCTGTTTTGATGCTTTTTTGGCTAAAATCACTTAGTTATGGTCGGTGTCAGTTAGTTAGTAATGGCGATGTTGGTGTTGTTGTTATTGCTATTGTCAGTTTCTAAGCTTAACATGTGTCACAACTTTCACCTTGACCATTTAGTTGCAGCTAACCAGCGAGCCAGGTGGCAAAAACAAAAATTAGTTTGGCCGCAATTGGCAGGAGAACTTGCAGTTGATGGTGTAATTCATTTTTTATTGGGGTCCGACAAATTTTTGATATAAAAAAAAAATCAGATCTAATCACTAAGATCAGACAAGTTTTTTCAAGAAAAAAAATCAGACATGAAAATAGAAAAAAATCACACCTGAGGTCTAACGATTTTTTTTTCTATAAAAAAATATCAGACCTGAGGTCTGACGAATTTTTCTCTATAGAAAAAAATATCAGACCTGAGTTCTTACGATTTTTTCTATAAAAAAATATCAGACCTGAGGTCTGACGAATTTTTTCTATAGGAAAAAATCAGGCCTGAGTTTGGAAGAATTTTTCTACAGAAGAAAAACAAACCTGAGGTCTGAAGAAGAAAAGAAGAAAATTATACCTGAGGTCTGAATAATTTTTACCTATAGGAAAATATCAGACCGGAGCTCTGACGAATTTTTTTATAGAAAAAATATCAGACTTGAGGTATGACGAAGACTATAGAAACAAAATATCAGACATGAGGTCTGAGGATGTTTTTCTATAGGAAAAATATTAGACCAAAACACTGAATGACAAAGACTATAGAAAAAAATCAGACCGGAGTTTTGACTGGGGTCTAACAAATTTTTTCTGTAGAAAATATATCTAACCTGATGTCTGATAAAAATCTGATTTAAAAAGAAGTCCGATAATTTTTTTTAAGTAAAAAAATCAGACCTGATTTCTAACGAAGTTTTCCTTTGTCCTGAGGTCTGACTGATTTGTTCAAGATATAAAAATTCCTCGATCTCGTGCACCGATTATTTTATATAGAAATTGTTTCTTTCCTATAGAAAAATTGCTCGATTCGTAGCACCATTTTTTTCTTTAATTTTAAAACGCATATAAAATAACTCAAAAGTCATTAACCTCCATATGAATTATTCTGACCGGCTGTTGTTTAAAAATTCTTAATAAAATTAAACTTATTTCCTTCCCCGCCTTATGTAACGCCTATTGACATGCTAATAACCTCCAAAAATAAAACTATTAAGAAGTAAACTTTAATTTTGTTTCTTTCCATAAATAGTCATGCTGTTAAATTTGCATAGCAGCAGCAACAGCAGACAGCTGTAGAACATCATCCACCCCCATGGTTACACCCCAAGCAGTACAAGACTAGTAATTACAACGGTATACAAACACACGAACGTCAATAATTAACATATTTCTTTGTGTGGCCATTGATTCCATTCGCAGTTATTGTAAAACAACCAATTTAGGTAAATCATTAAAACGCCACTACCGAAAATTACCAAAAAATAACAACGACAAAAAACAATACCCTCAGAATTACAAAAATTTCGATGGATGAAGCTCAACATGTGGTCGCCTTCCATTCGGTAATCTCCTACTTATTGCGTAGTCTTCATTGGTGGTAGTGTGTTTTTTATTTTCGATATGCCCCTAAATTCTCAATGTGCTGTGAATTTGTGTGTAGTCTTTAATTAAATCCATAGTTCCTCAATAATAATAATAAAAAAGCTATAGCTCGAACAACAACAATAATAATTGTAATTAAAACTATTGTTCAACAATGCTTAATAAAAATCGCTCGCCGTGCTTAATATCTGTAATTTAACATAACGGTAAATAAAATACATATGTCGAAATCTAGAATGAAAATTATTAAATGTATATTGGGAGGTCAATGGACCAATTTTTTATGAGCTGCTCTGTATGAAATTTAAATTGTGTTCTATAAAGAGATGGGTGAAAAAATCGGTTCACAACGGCATTGAGTGTATATATGTAAAACCCAGATGCAGTTGAACTACAACTAATCAGATTAAATGCGAAGAGTGAAATGAAATGCTGTGAGCTAGGTCCATTATAGTAAATCAAGTTCTGACAATGATCCAAGTTAAAGTCAGGTAATGTAAGTCTCAGCGTCAGGAGATTTATACCAAAAAAAAAATATCTAATTTAATGATCGACAGAGCTTTTGTAAGTTTGTTCTCCTGGTTCACTAAAGGTGAATCACAATAACTGTAAATAGTAACGGTGAGTTATACCTAACCTGCAAATCTTAATACATTTGTGATTCACTATGGTGAACCTGGCGAACCAGTGTAAACATATTGAACTGCGAGACAGTTGGACTATAGCGAAGCAAACTAAATATGTTGTGTGAAATTAAGATAGGAGGAATTTGGGGGGGGTAGTAGAATAATGCTAAATGTGTTAAACTATAGTGAGCCAGGAAAACAAAATTCGTTTTTAAACGAATTGAGAATTTATTGTGTTCTATAAAGTTCTGGATTAATCATTCTCATTCATAATTAGCTACAAATACGTTTATGATTAATATGCTCTTTTATAAAATTGAATTATTATAAGGAATCAGGAAAATTTTTGAACTTAAACTTTTGTAATTCTTTTATTGTGAACCAAGTGAACTAGTGTGAACATATTAATATTATGAGACATTTGGATTATGATGAAAGATATGAGTTTGAAGCCGAGTTAAATTATATAGATTAAATATAGAGAAATTATATAGAGAGAAAACTATAGTAAAATAATCATAATTTGGTAGCATATGATCAATTGTAAACAAGTTGAACTTTAGTGAACTATTTTATTCTATTGACTATAGTTCACTTATAGTTACGTTAGAGATTTATAGTTCGCGCTTCAATTTTTACCAATACTAGTTGACAAAAATTTCACTGGTTCAATGTAGCACATCTGACTAGTGGTCGTTCTGCTTACCCACGAACGACCACTAGTCAGATGTGCTACATTGAACCAGTGAAATTTTTGTCAACTAGTATTGGTAAAAATTGAAGCGCGAACTATAAATCTCTAACGTAACTATAAGTGAACTATAGTCAATAGAATAAAATATACGGATTAAATAAATTGCTATAAGTCATAAGAACTATAGTAAGCCGTGCAAACAAAGTTAGATCGGACAGTTTATAGTGAGACAGATTGTAAGATAAAATATAGAAAACCAGATGAGCTATTTTGAGTCATGTAACATATAATGAGGGATTTTGATAATCTATTCTGAATCAGTCGAAATATATTTATTCTTGTGAACTATGAAGTGCCAGGTGAACTAAAATAAGTCAGACGAACTATGGTGAGTCAAGCTGATATATGAAAACCAAAGAAGTTAGATGCAATATAGTGACTTAGATATATTATTTTGAAGAACATAATCTATAATGAGCGAAATTGATGATATATTCTGGCCATTTGAACTATGTTCATTCATGTGAGCTATGGAGAGCCAGGTAAACTACTCTTAATCTTGTGACCAACGTTGTGTCTTTAAGTCAAGGTAAATATAGTCCACCAAATGTACACAAAAGCGTCAGTGAGTTTAATGAAATTAAATTTTAAGAACTGTGATAAGACGGAGGAACTATAGTTAGACGTGTAGACGCTAGTAAGTCAAATGGATTCTAATGGGCCAAATAAACTAAAATTAGTATTTTATGCTAAGCTAAAATATAGAAAATCTGATAAATTAGTTGCATTTAGAAACTATTTCGACTATAATTATCAATTGTGAGCGAATTTTATGATGCAACCTGATCCAATTGAACTATATTCATTCATGTGAACTATGCAGAGCAAGGTTAACTACTATTCTTCTTTTGAACATTTATTAAATCAACTGCAATAAATCAGAGGACTTTATTTAGCTGTGTGGACGAAAGTACATCAGATGGTTTCTAATGTGTCAGATTAACTAAAGTACGGATTTGATAGGAAGCTATACTGTTAAAAGTTAAAATAAAGAAAACCATTTTGAGCGATATTTGAACTATATTCATTTAAGTGAGCTATGGAGACCCACTATTACGGTTGTGAACTCAACAGTAATGAAATACAATTATTAAATGAACTGAGATAAGCGAGCGAAGTTATATACGAAATGTTTGTAGTAAGCCAAGTTACCGATAATGAGGAAAAACTTATAGTTGAAACGTAATAAGTCTGGTGAACTATTTTTAGTCAAGCTATATATAGTGAGCGATTTGGAGGATCTATTCTAAGCGAGTTGAACTATATTCATGCATATGAACCAGGTGAACTACTATTAATCTTGTGAACTATGTTGGGTCTCTAAATATTGTATTGTAAAACGAATTTTATTATCTGAATCAACTTAGACGACTGTAAATATATAGGAGAGTTAATTAAAAGTGTGTAATGGTGCAGAGAAATTCTTCAAAAGGATTATGTGTTCGTGCAAATTCCTTCATGGTGTTTAGAGGTTTTCTGAAGCAAATGTAAAGGTATGTCCCAATGTAAAGCGACTTCAAAAGTATGGAGAAAAGTTATGAATTACAATGTGGCATCAATATGTCTGAATAAATCACAAAACTTTGAGTATACCGATACTTATATCACGATTGAATCTGTCTATCGAGATATGTGTAGCCGTCCGTTGGTCCGTTATAAGTTGTAATTAAAGAACAGATTGATAACTCAACATGCATTAAGCTTCCATTCTGACCAAATATAATAATGACCGGTTAATATGTAGGGCATCAAATATACTTAGAAAAATATGTTTTTCTGTCCTCTGTCCTCTAATGTTCGGGTACATCACGAAATTGCACAAGGTAGGGAAATCCGACCAACAAATAGATATAGCCTCTTCAAAGATTATCGGTCAATATTTAGCGAATCAAATGAGTCAAGACAAGAAGTTTATTTGAACTTAAAATTGGTACCATAGTTTTTTTTCAAGAAGACTTGGTCTAAATAGGTTGTCACATATACTAATATATATAGGGTTTTAGATATTCTAATATCGTTGAGTATTATTAGAGGTGCAAATATGGGTCAACCACCTCATAAATGTTTACAGATTTAAATGCACTGACAATTTAAAATTTTTGGCAGTTATGCAAATTATCATATGGTCGGAATATGGTGGTCCGCTCAGTGGTAAAATAATATAACTAAGTTTTTTTTAATAATATCCTAGTCAGCTTATCATACATATTTCCCTTCTATAAGTCTTCTACAGCGGAAGTGCATCGGCCTTCTATATCAGGTCTAAAAAAGAGAAGAGCTGTAGAATGTCGTCGTGTTCTTCTGAATGTAGAGGGGTACTAAAATTAAAAAAAAAAAAAATCTTCGGAATGTATATGTAACATACGCATATTTTTAGGTTATTTTTTTGTATTAGACCTATAGGCTTTCTGTGTCAATTTTATTGCAATATAATTCTCATAATTAATAACCTTATAAATTTTGAGCGCATTCATTGTTGCAAAAATTCCTCTTTTGTTAAAAAAAAAAACAATTGACGAAAATACTCCACCCAAATAAAGAATTGAATGACTGAATTTGAATGGAAATTTCGGATAAATAAAAGGTTAACAATTTCAATGGTTCCGGCGACTTAAGAAAAATCAAAGAAACGATTGCAAATAAAAAGCGGCCCCTATTGTGGGTGGTGGAAACTGAAATCAGAAATACGAAAAAAAAACTTTTCTGCTTCAATGAAGCATAGAATTGACATTTTGTTTGGCAGCAGAGCAGCAATTCATTTCAATTGAATTCTAGGCAAACTATTTGTTGTTGTTTTCTTTACTTCCTTCCATACAGGCATACACACCGGCAATCACACACATATACAATAGGCCAGGCTTTGCATCTTCTTTAGCCCGATTTGCCTTCAACCATAACTCTCAATCAAATGCAGGCCTGGCGCGCCGAATAACTTCCTTGACTTAATTTTTGGTGTAATTGTTGTTGTTTCGGTAGTTTGATTAATTGAAGCGTAAAACTGGCTGTTCATTTTTGTTTGAAAGTCATGAAGAGTTAAAAAGTTGAAGGAATTTTTTGTCAAGAAAATCTGAAGATTTTTTTAGTTCTTAAATGCTTAACGGTTTTTTGTATGAAATGCTAGTTAATTTTTTCTTTTAAGTTGACAATTTGTTAAGCTTGAATTCTAAGCTTGTCGCAATGTCGTATTCTTTGTTTTTATTGGCAAGAAACGTTAGGAAAAATTATGAGGTTTATCTCTCTCTCTCTCTAAGACGTGGTTCTTTAACAAGTTTCCAAACAAGGCGCCTTATTTGTTCTTGGATTACAGCACCACCACCATACGCAATATAAGAATTGCTGCTTGTTTTCCGCTGCACGATGATGAGGTAAATGTGTCATTGACTGAAGTGGACGAGCGTGAAAAATGGGGAAGAAATAAAGAAACACAACAAGCGGAATAAATTGTATGGTGTTGGTGACAACATATCCCGTCCGTATGTCAGTCATCTGTTTTGCTTAAACAGACGCAGACGCATTTAAACATGGTTCCAAGAAATAGTTATGTTAGAACCACCAAATGTATTGTGCTTTAAAGATTTCTGTTTTTCTTTTATTATCATAACTCTTGTCTTTTCTTCTTCTTCCACTTACAGTTCATTTCTGTTTTTAATGTTAAATTACGTTATTTAAGCCGAAGACAAAAAACTATTTTTTCATGAACTTGTTCTGTTTTATTTTTTGTAGTTTTGTTGGTTTTGTGTAGATCCATTCTTAAATAAGCGTAAATAATGATTATATAACATTTTCTCAGTAATCTGAATTGGCTTGGTGGTTCCGAACACGCTTTCTCACTTAACAGCAACAACAACACGAACATCATGTCATCACCAAGCAATGTAAACAAGAATATTTGACATTAAATTCCATGCCTATGTCATGGCTGGCTTAAATGCAACATTCTTGTGCTAATCCGAATACTGGATTCGAGGAGAGAAATATTTTAAATTTATTTTTTAACTTTGAATATGACATCCGTTAGACATAAATCGAGGGGACAACATTTAATTTTTTTCCTGAAAAATGTTAAATGTTACAGAGGACAGATTTAAAAAATCCACAATGTTAGTAACGCCTGATTTCTTTCATTCGTCTGCAGTCTGAATTTGTTTCTATAGGAAAACAGGTTAAAAAGAGCCAATCGGTGTTGCCGACATATATATATATATATATATATATATACCCTCAGTTTATGGTCTGTGGAGGTCGGAATTTTACACTGGTTTACATGTTAATAAAATATTGACCATGTGTGGGGAGGTACCAGAATTAGACGGCTAGGCATGGTAAAGATAATAGCATCTGCAAGGCTTGGTTCAAATCGGACATTTCTTTCGAATAATATTGAATTTATATACATTGCAAATTTTAACCCTTTGCGGTGGAGGTACCAGAAGGATTGGATCAATTAGTTCCATATTCGGACTTGATCTAGGATTGGCTATATTGTGCAAAGTTTGGCTCAAATTCGACATCCCTTACGTCTAATATTGAATATAAATATTAGGTTGGGGAAAAAGAAATCCATTATTTTTATATGAACGATAGGACTTTATTTAACCTGCTTCGTAATATCCGATTTGGATATTATATCCGATATATTTAGGCCAAATGTTGCCATTTTAAATAAATCTGAAATTGTTTGATCGATACTTTACGAGAAATCTATCAGAGCAGTACAGCCATCTGCCGAATAAATAATGGATTTTTCCCCAACCTAGTATTTAAATATTTGACCAAAAGGAGTGGACTAATTCGTTCCATCTTCGGACTTGATCTAGGCTTGGTAAGGATAAGAAGTTGTAAAAAGTTTGGTTCAAAGTTTGAAAGTTATACAATTAATTTTTAGCACAATTTCGACTATTTTGTGGGGGAGGTATCAGAAGGATTGGAGGTTCGAGTTTGTATGAACTCGGTTGCTCTCTTTGACAGTTATCGCGCCAGCCAGGCAGACGGATGATCAATTGTAAATCGACTCCAATTTGGTCCAAACGAACATGGGGTCTAAAAAAAACAATATTTCGATTCGGTATAGCTCCCCAAATAAAGATCATGTCCCATATGTATGTAGGCGTGTGCTCCTACCGATGAGACCATATTTTATCATCACGAAGTGATTGTAATTTGGCCTTCCGGGACCGGAACATTCTTAAAATAAATCCATATTTCTACATAGCCCCCTTACAAAGACCATGTGTCATTTTCGGTGTGTTCATGGACCTAGCCTTAATTTGCAATTTAAGTAGCTTTAGGTTGGTATTTCGTTTCCTCTGGACGGCAATGATATAGCCCACACTATAAAAGTCCAACATATGCCGGAGGGTATAAAAATAACTTCTTAAGAATTTCTGAGGATATATTATTATATATACAGGGTTGCCCATATCCGACGGACCCATCTGGCAACGCCATAACTTTTGACAGAAATGTCACATCGCTTAATGACATACCGCGTTTGAAGCGTCAGTCCAAGCAGATTTTTACCATGTACCAATAAACGCCACGCGAGCGCTCTGAAATAGTTGAAATTTACATTCAACAGAAGAAGTGAATTGTGAAAACTCAACTGATTTTAAAACATTAAAAAATGTGAGAAGTGCGCCTTCTAAGAACACCATTAAGCGTGTATACGAAAAATTTTCGACTGGTAAGGCTCTTTCTATTCCGAAGAGGCCATATGAAAGTCGACCAAGGCGATCGGCCGAGAATATCGCTGCCGTACGAGCCAGTGTTGAGAGGTCCCCAAGAACATCCCAAAAACGCGATTCTCAGCAGTTGGGCATGGCTCGGTCCACTTTACAACGCGAATGATTTGCATTTGTTCCCGTACA
This sequence comes from Musca vetustissima, assembly GCF_032173495.1. NCBI lineage: Eukaryota > Metazoa > Arthropoda > Insecta > Diptera > Muscidae > Musca > Musca vetustissima. The sequence goes on along the minus strand of NW_026880953.1, from coordinate 3,292 downwards.
AAATTCAATTGACGCAAAGAATGTTGCCTGCGGACAAGCCTCGTCGATTGGAATGGGCCCAAAGAGTCATCGAAATGGCCGAAGATGACGGGCAATTTTGGAACAAAATTATCATGTCCGATGAAGCCCATTTCACATTGAATGGGACCGTAAATAAGCAAAATTGCCGTTTTTACGCCAATGAAAATCCTCAGGAGATTCAAGATGTGCCTCTTCATGACGAAAAAGTCACAGTTTGGTGCGGCGTTAGTGCGAAAGCGGTCATTGGACCGTTTTTTCTTCCAAAACGAAAATGGCCATGCTGTTACCATCAATCAGGAGAGTTATCGCGACATGATGACCAATTTTGTGATCCCAATTATTCGTCGAAAGTGTATGAGGCAGTTCTGGTTTCAACAAGACGGCGCTCCACCGCACACAAGTCGCATAACAATCGATTTTCTGAAGAATTTGTTTCCGGGCCGTTTGATGTCGAAAAGTGGTGATTTGGACTGGCCACCGCGTTCGCCCGATTTGACGCCACCTGACTTCTTCATGTGGGGATATATGAAGTCAAAGGTTTACGTTAACAAGCCAAGGACCGTAGAAGAGCTCAAGAACAACATTCGTGAAGAAACAGCCGCTATTCCGGCCGAAATGTTGGCAAAAACGATGGAAAATGCAGCAAAAAGGGCACAATACGTCATTAACGCCAGAGGCGGCCATTTGAGAGATATCATATTCAAAAATTGATGTAAACAAATCTACTTGGAATGATTAACATTGTCAACCGCCAAATTTTTATTTTTTCTTTGAAAAAAAAAATCATGAGTGGTGCCGACGATTCTTTGATTTTTTTTCTCTAAAAAATATCATTGGTAGTTATACTATTTTTGTCTATAGAAAAACAAAAAACGGAAATGAAACTGATGATGTATTTTTTATAAAAAAAAATCCTGCGTTACTTCAGGCAGATTTTTATGTACAGAAAAAGAATCCTAAGTGACAAAGAACATTGGTTTTGTAGTGGTACAGAGGATTGTTTTTTTAATATAGAAAAAATTATTATTTATGAGGACTAGTTAGTTTTACCACAAAAGAACGTTTCAATGAAACTGAGAACTGATGTGGTGAAGAATAATTTGTTTATATAAAAACTCTTCCCTCAGAAGTTTTGAGGACATACTTTTTCTATAGAAACTTATATTTTTTAGTCCAATTGACTGATTATTTTTCTGAAGAGAATTGCTCACTTTTTTATAAAAATACTCTCAGGAAAGCCTTATTGAATGATTTTTTCTTAAAAAAAAATCTCAGATTGCATTTTTCCTAAAAGAAAATGTTCCTCAGTTCTACTGACTGAATTTATTTTTGTTATTTATTTACATAGTTTTTCTCTGTAGAAAAAATCACTCGAACCTTCAAAATAAATTTGATTCTATAGTAAAAATTACTCTATCCTTTTGACTGATTTATTTACTGCTGAAAAAATATATATCCAACTGATGGTTTTTTATAAAATAAAATTCCCAGTCGCATGGGCTATTTTTTCTAATGATAATAATTGCAAATATAGTTAATAATTAAAAATTATTTATTATTGCTTGCTTTTCCGCTTCCCTGAGAATTTTCACACTTTTCCATAACGCCCTCAATTAAAAAAAAAAATCAAAAACAACAAATGGGCAATCCAAAGAATACAACAAATTCGCATATTTTGTTAGCTAATGACTCTGAATGGTTAATATAGCAAATCTCCCCATATATTATTTTCAATTGACCGCATATATACTTCTTCGTTTAACCCATGTCAGAATTATGACTTCTAGAAATAAAACACTCGAACTACATTTTTTTTTTTTTTTTGCCAAAGTATGGTTGAGAAAACTTAAAATGAATAATAATGATTCACCGCAAATTTGTAATTTAAATTATTGCATTAACATTTTTATTGTTAGCTCTCGATGTTTTTATAATTTAATTGTATACTATTTGTTGACGTTCAAGCGATCATCATCTTATCATAAACGGAGAACATGACCTTAGGGTCCTCTCACTGACAGACAAGTTGTGCGAATTGTTAAGAGTGTTAGGGAAACAATGTTGAAGAAGAGGCGGAATAAGAACAAATAATATCATGGGAGAACAATTTTTTCTGACACGCACGATTCTCATCAAACGTAACAAATGGATTTATTAACTATTCTATTGTAGGAAAATGCGAAGTCCACCACCATTTTTAAGTTATGAGAAATCTGGTTATGAAAAAGCTCATCAGTTCCACAGGCAAATTCAATCATAACTACCTCCGAAAGGACTGATTATTATTTTTTATAGAAAAATATCAGTAAGTAGGACTGAGGCATCTTGTTCAGGACATTATAAATGGTGGTTATGGCGATTATTTTTCTATAGAAAAAAATTTCAGCCAGTAGGGGATTGATGGATACTTTTTCTATAGCAACCTCATAGAAAAAATTCAGTCAGTAGGACTGAGTGACTGTTTTTCTATGGAAAAAAAATCAGTCAGCAGGACTGAGTGACAGTTTTTTTATGGAAAAAATCTGTCAGCAGGACTGCGTGACAGTTTTTTAATGGAAAAAAATCAGTCAGTAGGACTGAGTGACTGTTTTTCTATAGGAAAAAATTCAGTCAGTAAGACTGAGGGACATTTTTCTATAGGAAAAAATTCAGTCACCAGGACTGAGGGATTCTTTTTGAAAAGAAAAAAATTTCAGTCAGTAGGACTGAGTCTTTTTTTTCTACAGACCCCAAGGCCCTTTATTGTTTATGCTCAGTGAAGATGTTCCCATTAATATTTTTGGTTTGAAATGCTATAGCCCTCTAAATGTCTGTGTCCAATAATTCAAACACGTTTTCCATCATGACATGCTGATTCTTCCTCCACAAACAAACCATGAGGAAAATCTAACAAAAAAAATTAAATAGAAAAATACCAGAGACCTTTAGGGGCCAAGCAACGGTGGTTTAATGTAATTGTGTTGTTTTGTTTTTTGTTGTTGTTTTTCTTTAAACGCGTTTTGTTGCTATAATCGAATGCACCGAATGATAGAGGATGGGGGACCATATCGTCTATTGTGCAGCAGATCTGTGCTGAGTGGCTGCTGGCCTGGCCGTTCGGTCTAGTTGGTCTTTTGTTGTCCAAGTTGCTGTTGATGTTGCTGCTGCCGCTGATGATGAGATGATAATCTCAAAAAGTTTCTTCTTCAAATGCAAATGCATTTCCATCAGATGGGCTTTTCTGCTGCATCTTCATCATCATTGTCAGCATTTTTTGTTTCTTTTTTTAATT
>NW_026880952.1:0-33673 GCF_032173495.1 Musca vetustissima | reverse complement strand
AATTTAAATTATGAATTGATACCATTTTAACACACATAAGTACGAAATTCCACAACTACCTATATATCTCAATTGTACACTCTAACTTTAATCTTAATTCCAGATTTCAGTATTCCAACTCTATCGGCCTAAACATATTCAAATTGTACCATATATAGTACCATATAGTATTTTTCGTACAAATTTCCAAAACAGCCACAGATCCCAATCCTATACTCGGATGTTCCTTCAAATTCAAATTCTACAAAACCACGTCCTTATATCGACTACCTTTTAGATTTTTGTACCGTTCTAGTACGAATTTCCAAAAAACCCAGCATTATCTGATCCTGACCCAAAATTTCAAGATTCTTGCTTCAGAAGTTTCGTCTGGGCGTTGATGATCAGTCAATCACTCTATTTTTATACCCTTCACCACACTGTGGTACAGGGTATTATGTCTTTGTGCATATGTTTGTAACATGCAAAAATAATCGAGATAGACCCTTGGTTCCTTTTGAGAATATGCATAGAATCACTTTCTGAGTCGATTTATGCATGTCCGTTCGTCCGTCCGTCTGTTGGTGTTAAATTGTAAACAAAGTACTGGTCGCATTTATGATGCGAATTGGATGAAATTTGGCACAGCTCACTTGTTTGGCCCAAGGACGAACCCTATTGAAATTGGAAAAAATCGGTCCAGATTTAGATATAGCTTCCATATATATTTTCGTCCGATTTAAGGTAAATGGTGCACCAAAGTCCCTATATACCTTTCGATTTGCACGAAAATTGGCACAGCGTAATGAATGAAGAAGAGAATGATGTTTGTTAAGTTTTCTGAAAATCGGTTCATATTTAGATATAGCTCCATATATATTTTCGCCCGATTTAATGTAAATGGTGCACCAAAGTCCCTATATACCTTTCGATTTGCACGAAATTTGGCACAGCGTAATGAATAAGGTCTAGAATGATGTGTGCAAAGTTTCATGAAAATCGGTTTAGATTTAGATATAGCTCCCATATATAGCTTCACCCGATTTTAGGTAAATAGTCCACGAAAGTCCCTGGAAATTTTTTGATTTGCACGAAATTTGGCAGAGCGTAATCAATAAGGTCTAGAATGATGTCTGCCAAGTTTCGTAAAAATCGGATCAGATTTAGATATAGCTTCCATATATATCTTCGTTCGATTTAAGGTAAATTGTTTACCAAAATCCCTATATATCTTTCGATTTGCACGAAAATTGGCACAGCGTACTTAAATTAAGTCCAGAATGATGTGTGCAATGGTTCGTGAATATTGGTTCCGATTTAGATATAGCTCCCATATATAGTTTCGCCCGATTTTAGGTAATTGGTGCACCAAAGTCCCTATATATCTTTCGATTTGCACGAAAATTGGCACAGCGTAATGAATGAAGAAGAGAATGATGTTTGTTAAGTTTTCTGAAAATCAGTTCATATTTAGATATAGCTCCATATATTTTTTCGTTCGATTTAAAGTAAATGGGCCAGCAAAGTCCCTATATATCTTTCGACTTGCACGAAATTTAGCATATCGTATTCATTTAAGTCTAGAATGATGTGTGCAAAGTTTCGTGAAAATCGGTTCAGATTTAAATATACCTCCCATATATATTTTGGTCCGATTTAATGTAAATGGTTCACCAAAGTCCCTATATACCTTTCGATTTGCACGAAATTTGGCACGGCGTATTTAATTAGGTCTACAATGGTGTGTGTTAAGTTTCCTGAAATCGGTTCAGATTTAGATATAGCATCTATATCTGACCAAATAAAAATTTAGTATCGGTTGCAGAATGAAATGTTTATGGATCCAATTTCATTTTGCTGGTCCTTTAAAACTGCGACGTCTGTTAGGATTCATCTGTTGAATATACCCAAAGTGGTGAAGGGTATCATATAGTCGGCCCAGTCCGACTTTGCTGCTTTCCTTACTGGATTATTAATATCTTAAAAAGTGTCCAAGTCGGGCGCCACAATTTAAGAAAACTAAACCCAATAAATTTTCTTTCTTTGTCGCATTTATTCCGTATCCAAGAATATTTCAATTATATTCTTAAATCCCACTGTGCAACATAGATTTTCTTCCGGGGAAATATAGTCAAAGTTTCTTGTAAATCCTTAAACACATATATAACCATATGTAGTTATTTGTGTGTGTGTGTGTGTGTGACTTTGAGATTTTTTCTCATAGGTTATAAAAATAAGAAAAAATAAAAATAACAAAAGTAAGATTTCCTATTGTGGATAGTTGATTTCCGGAATGATTTAGAAAGTCAAGCAAAACTAAAGCATACTTTAGAGGGCTTAATGCAAAAAATATTTTTCTTAAAGTATGTCAATGCCTTTAAATCTAAATACAAAGTACTAGGTCAAACAATTTATTGTCATAAATATTCTTCAATAATAGTAAATATGAATGAAGGAAATATAAGCGACAAGACTCAAATAGTTTTCCAAATAGAAGAAGGCCAGAAAAGCTACCAAAAACCTTATTTACGCAATAAAAATAATTAAATTCGAATAGAAAATAATTTTTCAAAAACCTGCCAAAAAAGAGCGACCACAAAATATACGTTTTTTATTTAAATTACGAAAAAATTAATTTTAATATTTTCCAACACCTTTTCCAGTTTTTTTTTTTTTTTTTTTTTTTTTTGTAATACGAAGTTCATGTATATTTTGATGGCACCTTTTCCCAAGAATGATGTCAAAAAACCTCTGGTTATCTTCTTCTCAAGTACACTTGTTCTCGTCTTCCTCACTCTTTCATCCTCTTTTTAACTCTCAAGGGTCATGTAAAAAAGGAAAATGTTCCCGTTTTTTTCTACATCGCAAACAGATAACAACTACCAACAAATCCCTGTACTGGCCAATTTATGATGGATGGATATGTCCAACATGGACACAGCGAAGTTGAGGAGATGTTATAGTAGTTGGCAATTTCACCGGACAATGGAAAATAGAAAAAGTTTTTTTCTTGTGTGTGACAGTATAAAAGGAAACCAACAACAAAAAGAAATGGAATTAAATTATGCTAGGCAAGCATAAATTCAATTTTATAGTTTTACAGTTTTTTTTTTCTTTTTTTACAGATGGCACAAAAGTTTTCTAAAGTATGACCAAAGAAAAGTAGTAAATAAATAAATATTGAAGTAAAAGTACTGAGCTTCCTATCTTCTTCGTTGTTTTTTATTTTTATTTTTTTTAGTTTGCCATCTTTTGTTTTATATGAAGCCAGTTAAGAAAAAAAACGGGAGGTAAACAGTTTTTTTTTACGAAACAACTTTTTTTCGTTCAGAATAATATTTTACAAAATAATTCTGGTGGTGTCATGTACTATACAACAAGAACAGCTGTAAATTTATATTACGATGTATACTTTTAGGCGCCTCATGTCAATGGCTCTATACAAGGCGTGGATTTCTTAAATAATTTTTTCCTGGCTCTATACAAGGCGTGGATTTTTTAAATAATTTTTTCCTGGCTCTATACAAGGCGTGGATTTTTTAAATAATTTTTTTCCTGGCTATATACAAGGCGTGGATTTTTTAAATAATTTTTTCCTGGCTCTATACAGGGCGTGGATTTTTTAAATAATTTTTTCCTGGCTCTATACAGGGCGTGGATTTTTTAAATAATTTTTTCCTGGCTCTATACAAGGCTTGGATTTTTTAAATAATTTTTTCCTGGCTCTATACAAGGCTTGGATTTCTTAAATAATTTTTTCCTGGCTCTATACAAGGCTTGGATTTTTTAAATAATTTTTTCCTGGATCTATACAAGGCGTGGATTTTTTAAATAATTTTTTCCTGGCTCTATACAAGGCGTGGATTTTTTAAATAATTTTTTCCTGGCTCTATACAAGGCTTGGATTTCTTAAATAATTTTTTCCTGGCTCTATACAAGGCTTGGATTTTTTAAATAATTTTTTCCTGGATCTATACAAGGCGTGGATTTTTTAAATAATTTTTTCCTGGCTCTATACAAGGCGTGGATTTTTTACATAATTTTTTCCTGGCTCTATACAAGGCGTGGATTTTTTAAATAATTTTTTCCTGGCTCTATACAAGGCGTGGATTTTTTAAATAATTTTTTCCTGGCTCTATACAAGGCGTGGATTTTTTAAATAATTTTTTCCTGGCTCTATACAAGGCGTGAATTTTTTAAATATTTTTTCCTGGCTCTATACAAGGCGTGGATTTTTTTAATATTTTTTTTCCTGGCTCTATACAAGGCGTGGATTTTTAAATAATTTTTTTCTGACTCTAGCGTCTCAACCAATTGAGATAGATCGCCAAAATTTTGCATAGAGTCGTATTTTGTCTGCAGGTAGGTCAAGTTTGATGATGGGCTACATCAGTTCACGTTTAGGCATAGCTGCATTCTCTGAAATTTGGTATTTTGAGTTCTTATTGGGTAGCAAATCTCTCCACTATAAATTATAAATATAGGTCCACTTTTTCTGATAGTCCCCATATAACGGTACCCCCAAATTTTCGGTATTTTGGGGGTTCTGATCGTATTTTTCGACCGAATTGGCTGTAATTTAGTACTTCGAGTTCTTATTGGGTAGCAAATCTCTCCACTAAAAATTATAAATATAGGTCCATTTTTTCGGGTAGCCCCCATATAGGGATACCCCACAATTTTCAGTAATTTGGGGTTCTAGAACGCGTTTTTTCAACCAAATTCTTTGTAATTTGGTTTTTTGTAATCGTACATGGTAACAAATCTCCCTCCCAAAAATTATTAATATTCGCCCCCGTTTTAGGGGTAGTCACCATATAGACCCCTTTTTATACCCTTCACCACACTGTGGTACAGGGTATTATGTCTTTGCCAATAGCAAAGAAATTGGGAAAAATCGGTCCAGATTTAGATATAGCTCCCATATATATTTTCGTGCGATTTAAGGTAAATGGCGAACCAAAGACCCTATTTATTCTTCGATTTCCACGAAATTTGGCACAGCGTAATGAATTAGGCCTAGAATGATGTGTGTTAAATTTCCTGAAAATCGGTTGTCCGATTTACTACAAACGGTGCACTAAAGACCCAATATATTCTTCGATTTGCACGACATTTGGCACAGAGTGCTGAATTAGGTCTCGAATGATGTGCGCCAAGTTACGAGAAAATCGGTTCAGATTTAGATATAGCTCCCATATATATTTTCGTCCGATTTGAGGTAAATGGTGCGCCAAAGTGCCAAATATCTTTCGATTTGCATGAAATTTTCCACAGCATACCGAATAAACTCTAGAATAATGTGTACTAAGTTCCGTGAAAATCGGTTCAGATTTAGATATAGCTGCCATATATATTTTCGTGCGATTTTTTTGTTAATGGTGCACCAAATACCCTATATATTCATCGATTTGTCATATTGTACTGAATTGTGCTAAGTTTCATGAAGATCCGTTCGCATATAGATATAGCTCCCATATATATTTTCGTCCGATTCTACCTAAAATCTGCACCGAACTCCTAATGTTTGTCCGATTAACACGAAATTTGGCACAACGTATCAGACTGAGATTTGAATGACGTTATCGGGTTTTGTTGAAATTGGTGCAGATGCAGCCATAGCTTCCATATGTATTTCGAACGGGTGTCCGATTGAAATTAAATTTTTAACAGTGCGGCGTACCGAATAACTTGTATCAATTTTGCTATACATCGTATTCCATAATTTTGTCCCATTGTACGCAGACGTCTCTAAATCTGCCCGAAGTATGTTCCTTCGAGTAAACATTGAGATACAATTGTAAGGATGCATATGGACAATATACCCAAAGTGGTGAAGGGTGTCATATAGTCGCCCCGTCCGACTTTTGAGCTGTCCTTACTGATTTTTAATAATTTTTTCCTGGCACTTTACAAGGAGTGGATTCTTTAAATAATATTTTCCTGGATCTATACAAGGCGTGGCTTATTAAATATTTTTTTCGTGAAAAAAAAAAATTTTTTTCTGACTCCATACACGGAATATATTGCCTTATCTCTCCATCCATAGCAATTTTTTAATTTTATTGTAGGTTCATCTAACCTTTTTTCTTCTTTGCATGGATCCAATTTCACACTTCCCATTAGTAGAAACAAACGGAAACTGGGGTGTTCAAAACATATTAAACACTTCAAAACTTTTTGTGGTCATTGACAATAACACGTAATAGTACACACCTAGTAGAAACACGCACATATGGCATGCTTCATGTGCTCCCTAATACTCTGCTCACTTCCTAACCTACCATACATGCATATCTCTCATATACATACATGCAAAACATGTCCATATTCCATATATCATTTTTCCACTCCGATATTAGGTGTTACCAAACAGCCAACCTACCAACATCTCCTCCTCCTTCTCCTCACTGACATCCCCAGTAAAAGTGTCTGTAATGTGGGCATACCCATACAGACATAAATTAAATTTACATCAATGTATGATTAAAAATTGAAATTAATGTGTCGCCAACACGAAAGGCCACACACACAGACACACTGTGTGTGTAATAGTATGTATATGTGTGTGTCACTTACACAATATTAGTTATCCCCTAAGATATGCAACATTTTGTTCGTTTTGTTAATGTGTCAACAACATCGTTAAACTACCATATGTAATTTTTTATTAATAATAAACTTGAACAGCAACAACATCAACACAAAAAAGTGAAAACAATAACAACATCAAAACATGTCCATATTTACAACAACCACATGTCATTGTTAGTTGTTATTGCTGTTTGCCGTATGGTTATAGTGATAAACTAATCTAGGCATCATATTTCAGGCTTGTTATTGTCAAATTGGGTTGGTATGTTGTTGTATAAAATTACGAGTATTTCTTTTTTTTATTAGTTGATTAGTTATTATGATGGAGTATTAGTCGGCGAACATGATACGTAATTAGAAACGCCCTATTACGAACAGATAGCAATTTTTTATCTTTCTATAGTAAAAAAGGACGATAAGGAAATTAAAAGTATAATGATTCTAGGAATGAAAACGGAAGCATGAACTGTTTCTTGTTGGACTAACAGAGTATCTAACTTTCTGCAATTTATATTCCAAGAATGGACAATATTTCGCGATATTTGCACCCTCTTAACCGATTAGAGGTCAATAGCTCATATTTCTTGCCATGACATCTATTTCGAATTATGTTTTATATCATAATATCCAATTTTTTTCATTTTACACAGAAAGGTCTTGGTTGACTTGACCCGCTGAATAGTGACAGATCATTACAAAAGCCCATAAAATTAGTTGGCCAGATTCATTCTCCGGAGTAAAATTCTGTTTATAATTGTGGCATATAGATCGACTTGAAAAAACACAATAAAAATAAGTTTCGGTCCACTTCATCCCAAAATTATATCCGATCATCACCGCAAATTATAGGTGTTGTCCTTGACCTCATTGAAAGTTTGAAAGTGATCAGCGGTATATTTCCACCCTACAGTGTGGTAATGGTTACTAAATAATATCCGAATACGTAAGCAACTGTAAATATTTAAGTGTAACTCTCATATCCGAGAAAATACGACGAATATAGTTGGTATCAATTTAAAGGCCAACAACTTTACTTGAATATACTATCAATTTTTCGTGTCTATGTCCTTCAGGAGTAAATATATATGCCATAGAATGCAAATTTTGTCATTTTTCACACAAAAGTATGGGTCCATTTGACCCGCTAAATATTGACCGATCTCTATCAAAACAGGCGACACACATGTCTAGTGTGGCTCAGCGAGACGCGATATGACGATCCACGCCTTGTATTATCACAAAAAAAATATCTAAAACCAGAAAAAAACAGTAAGAATAGTAAAGTCGGACTGGGCCGACTACATGATACCCTTCACCACTTTGGGTATATTCTACATACATCTACATCTGAACCGATTTCAGGAAAACTAGCTAGAGACTAATTTATATTACTTCAGTAAGTTGTGTCAATCGGCCTAGCTATGGATCTTTTCACGAAGCTTAGCAACATCATTATAGACTTAATTCAGTACCCTATACCAAAATTCGTGCAAATCGAAAGATATATAGGGACTTTGGTACACCATTTACAATAAATCGGGCGAAAATATATATGGGAGCTATATCTAAATCTGAACCGATTTTCACTAAACTTAGCATACATCATTCTAGGCTTAATTCAGTACCCTATGACAAATTTCGTGCAAATCGAATGATTTTCAGAGACTTTTGTACACCAATTACCTAAAATCGGATAAAAATATATATAGGAGCTATATCTAAATCTAGACAGATTGGCAGACATCACTCTAGGCTCAATTCAGTACGTTATGCCAAATTTCGTGCAAATCGAAGGATATATAGGGACTTTGGTGCACCATATACATGAAATCGGACGAAACTATATATGGGAGCTATATCTAAATCTGGACCGATTTTCACGAAACTTGGCACACATCACTCTAGGCCTAATTCAGTACGTTATGCCAAATATAGAGACTTTGGTACACCCTTTATATGAAATCGGACGGAACTATATATGGGAGCTATATCTAAATCTGGACCGATTTTCTTCAAACTTGGCGGACATCATTCTAGGGTTAATTCAGTACGTTATGCCAAATTTCGTGCAAATCGAAAGATATATAGGGACTTTGGTGCACCATTTACTTAAAATCGGGCGAAACTATATATGGGAGCTATATCTAAATCTGAACCGATTTTCAAGAAATTTTACACACATCATTCCAAACTCAGTCCAGTATGCAATGCCAAATTTCGTACATATCGAAGGATATGTATGGACTTTGGTACACCATTTACATTAAATTGGGCGAAAATATATATGAGAGCTATATCGAAATCTGAACCGATATTCACGAAACTTTGCTTAGACCTTATTTATTGCCCTATTTATTACGCTGTGCCAAATTTCGTGCAAATCGAAATATATAAGGACTTTGGTGCATCAGTTTTCTTAAATCGGACAAAGATATATATGGGAGCTATATCTAAATCTGGATCGATTTTTCCGAATTTCAATAGGTTTCGTCCTTGGGCCAAACAAATGAGCTGTGTCAAATTCCATCCAATTCGACCAGTGGGTGGCGAAGGGTATAATTATTTAAAAAATCCTCGCCTTGTTTAGAGCCAAACAATTATTTAAAAATTCCTCGCGTAGACTGCGAACAAATTATTTAACAAATCCTGAAAAAATGCACGTCCTTAATATTCCCATGCTTTCAATCTCCTTCCTCAACAAATAATATTCCACATAGCTGTTTTCCTTTCTTCTTTCCAAGAAAACCAATTCCGGAATAGTTAATTATAAATTCAAAATTCAAGTAATCTGTATTTTATTTAGCAAACATGCCAAGCAATTGTTTTACTTGCCATACATTGTGTGTCCAGCCAGGTGACCATATATCCTGTTCAGCAATTTACACACACAAGCATACATACATGCATACCTATGTACAACAATATTATTAGGTTTTAATGTTCTTGTTGGTGATGTTTTTTTTTTGCCGCTGCTACTGCACTTTACAAAGTTTTCTTTTGTACAGTTTAGTCAAGTGTTTGCACGGCAATATCCGTTTTCCGTTTATGTCTTGGCCCGGACTCTTTTCTTCATTTTGCGACACAATGTTTTGATAAAGTACTACTTTGTATTCGGAATGAAAAACTAGTAATCGTATGAGGGGTTTTTTTACTGGTGGGGGCTAAAAACTGTTAGTCTTGGAACTTGAAAATAGTTCTCTTTGGAAAGAACTCCTTGGGTTACCCTCGCACATTTTGACATGTCTACCTACCAACCTACCTTTGCCGTGTCCATATAATTTTATACTTCATGTATGGATTAAACTTTGTATGGCAACAAAAAAAAATTGTGCAAAATCAAGAAGAAGAATATTAAAAAGGGTAAGGTTACAGTTACCAGTCTGAAATAAGGTTAAATGTATTTTAAAAGCAATTTTAAATGTTTTCCACACCGACAGCAGACAAACCGAAGAGAAACACCCATTTATTGTAAATTCAAGGGATAAAAAGAAATTTAAGCACACTTCTATGGATATGTTGAGGTATAATACATACATATACATACATATATGGGGACCATATCGAAACAAAAAATTAAAAACATTTGCAATGTTATTTTGGATTTTGAATAAGATTTATTTTACAGTTTGAAATACAGTAGGTTCTAAAAAATATTGCGGGCTTTGAAAATTAATTTTTAAAAATCCACGCCTTAATGTAGGCTTTGAAAATTAATTTTTAAAAATCCACGCCTTAATGTAGGCTTTGAAAATTAATTTTTAAAAATCCACGCCTTAATGTAGGCTTTGAAAATTAATTTTTAAAAATCCACGCCTTAATGTAGGCTTTGAAAATTAATTTTTAAAAATCCACGCCATAATGTAGGCTTTGAAAATAATTTTTTAAAAATCCACGCCTTAATGTAGGCTTTGAAAATAAATGTTTAAAAATCCACGCCTTAATGTAGGCTTTGAAAATATTTTTTTAAAAATCCACGCCTTAATGTAGGCTTTGAAAATTAATTTTTAAAAATCCACGCCTTAATGTAGGCTTTAAAAATTAATTTTTAAAAATCCACGCCTTAATGTAGGCTTTGAAAATAAATTTTTAAAAATCCACGCCTTAATGTAGGCTTTGAAAATAAATTTTTAAAAATCCACGCCTTAATGTAGGCTTAGAAAATTAATTTTTAAAAATCCACGCCTTAATGTAGGCTTAGAAAATTAATTTTTAAAAATCCACGCCTTAATGTAGGCTTAGAAAATTAATTTTTAAAAATCCACGCCTTAATGTAGGCTTTGAAAATTAATTTTTAAAAATCCACGCCTTAATGTAGGCTTTGAAAATTAATTTTTAAAAATCCACATGGGCATTCAAAAGTTAATTTTTAAAAATCCACATGGGCATTCAAAAATTAATTTTTAAAAATCCACGCCTTAATGTAGGCTTTGAAAATTAATTTTTAAAAATCCACGCCTTAATGTAGGCTTTGAAAATTAATTTTTAAAAATCCACGCCTTAATGTAGGCTTTGAAAATTAATTTTAAAAATCCACGCCTTAATGTAGATTTTGAAAATATTTTTTTTAATCCTTGCGCTAATGTAGGCTTCGAAAATATATTTTTTTAAAAATCCATGTGTAATGGAGGCTTTGTAAATTAATTTTCAAAAATCCACGCCTTAATGTAGGCTTTAAAAAAATCCACGTCTAATGTAGGCTTTAAAAAATCCACGATGTAGTCTTTAAAAAATCCACGTCTTAATGTAGTCTTTAAAGAAATCCACGTCTTAATGTAGTCTTTAAAAAAATCCACGTCTAATGTAGGCTTTAAAGAAATCCACGTCTTAATGTAGTCTTTAAAAAAATCCACGTTCTAATGTAGTCTTTAAAAAAATCCACGTCTTAATGTAGTCTTTAAAAAATCCACGTCTTAATGTAGTCTTTAAAAAATCCACGTCTTAATGTAGTATTTAAAAAAATCCACGTCTTAATGTAGTATTTAAAAAATCCACGCCTTGATGTAGGCTTTAAAAAATTCACGCCTTAATGTAGGCTTTAAAAAATCCACGCCTTGATGTGGGCTTTAAAAAATCCACGCCTTAATGTATCTCTTTAAAAATTCACGCCTAAATGTAGGCTTTAAAAAATCCACGCCTTAATGTAGGCTTTAAAAATATCCACGCTTTGTAGCCTTAAAATAATATTCTTTAAAGAATTCTCGCCCTTATGGAGGCTTTAAAAAATCCACGCCTTCTTGTAGCATTGAAAAAAATATTTTTAAAAATTCAAGCCTTTTAGTATACTTGAAAAAATATTTTTAATAAAACCACTCCTTGTAATAGCCCTGAAAAAATATTTTTAAAAAATCAACGCCTTATTGTTGCCTTGAAAAAATATTTTTAAAAAATCCACGCCCTTCTACGATCCTTCAAAACTTCTATTTAAAAATCCACTGTATCCTTCACTGCAGTAAAAATATATCTGCAATTCGATATCCTTTTCATTGTCCTTTATCCATTTTTTCACATTTTTACAAAAAAAGACCTTCTCCTGCATATGGATGACTGACCGAATACTCATTCACCCAATGACCCATAAGTATTTATAATCCTTTAAATGGGAGCACAATCTATGTGCATGTGTGTACGTGTAGACACACATACACGCCCTCGATAGCTTATTGTCCATAGATAAAACTACAACTTCTGTGAACTTCACAAAGTGCTTTGTTCGGAGTGGTCCTTTTATTTTCTGCAAAAAAAAAGAAAAAAAAACTTTCTGAAAAAAAAACTTATGGACACTAAAGTATTATTACTCTTCTGCTTCTTTTCTTTACTTGTTTCGATGAGGCATTTATTTATTATGTGTTGGTGTAGGTGGACGCCAGGATGGATGTTCGTACATAAAACTCATACATATTTTGTATTTAATTTGTTTTAATTCCTTTTGTACTGAGTTTTGTTTACAAAAACTCAACTACAAGTAGTTGAGTTGAGACGATGATAAAATGGGAGGAACAATACGGAAAGGGGAAATGAAGGAAATTTACTTTTTAGAAAATTGGTTTGCCACTTCGATGCAGAAGAGAAAAACCTAAAACAAAACGAAGGAAACAACACTTGTGAATCACAGAAATATTGTAATAAAATTATAAAAATTCCTCTTGGCACAAAGTTATCTAACATAAGTAATAAAACTAAGTCCTTATGGAGTAGGAGAAGTTGTAATACTTAACATCTTTCAAGATTTATTAAAAAGTTGCATATTTAGTTTCTATATTCCTGGAAAAAGTTGCTCACATGTGGTTGAATGGAGAAAGAAGTTGATGTAATTTTTTCAAAACATTTAAATTTAAATATTAATTGAGAATTCCAAGAATATTAAATTTATTTGGATATTGTTCAGTCTACGTACTATAAGGCGTATAAATACGATATCAGTCATACGCACCCATTCATGAAGATTTCAGTCATGCGCACCCATTCATGATAATTCCAAGAATATTCAATTTTGTTTTGAAACAAATCTTCGTACTATGAGGCGTATGAATACGATATCAGTTATACGCACCATTTCATGAAGTCATCAGGAAATAAATTTTTTTGTAACGCACAAAATTATATTTTCAAAAATTTTACGCCTTATGCTAGTCCCTGAAGAGATATATATTTTTAAAAAATCCGTCCCTTGTATTAGTGCCTGAAAAAATATTTTTTTAACCAGTAAGAAAAGTTGTAAAGTCGGACTGGGCCGACTATATATAGGGACCTTGGTGTACAATTTACATTAAATCGGACGAAAATATATATGGGAGCTATATCTAAATCTGAACCGATTTTCACGAAACTTAGCAGACATTATTCTGCACTAAATTCAGTACGCTATGCCAAATTTCGTGCAAATCGAAAGATATATAGGGACTTTAGTGCACCATTTACATTAAATCGGACGAAAATATATATGGAAGCTATATCTAAATCTGAACCGATTTTCAGGAAATTTAACGCACGCCATTCTAAACTTAATTCAGTACGCTATGCCAAATTTCGAGCAATTCAAAAGATATATAGGGACTTTTGTGCACCATTTTCATTAAATCGGACGATGCTATATATGGGAGCTATATCTAAATCTGAACCGATTTTCACGAAACTTAGCAGACATTATTCTGCACTAAATTCAGTACGATATGCCAAATTTCGTGCATATCGAAAGATTTATAGGGACTTGGTGCACCATTTACATAACATCGGACGAAAATATATATGTGAGCTACATCTAAATCTGAACCGATTTTTACGAAAATTAGCACACATCACTCTAGGCTTAATTTTGTTCGCTGTGCCAAATTTCGTGCAAATCGAAAGATAAATAGGGACCTTGGGGCACCATTTATATTAAATCGGACGAAAATATAGATAGGAGCTATATCTAAATCTGAACCGATTTTCAGGAAACTTAACACACATCATTCTAGACCTAATTCATTACGCTGTGCCAAATTTCGTGCAAATCGAAGGATATATAGGGACTTTGGTGCACCATTTACATAAAATCGGACGAAAATATATATGGGAGCTATATCTAACTCTGGACCGATTTTCTCGAAACTCGGCAGACATCACTCTAGGCTCAATTCAGTACGTTATGCCAAATTTGTTGCAAATCGAAAGATATATAGGGACTTTGGTGCACCATTTACCTTAAATCGGGCGAAAATATATATAAGAGCTATATCTACATCTGAACCCATTTTCAGGAAATTTAACACACGCTATTCGAGACCTAATTCAGTACACTATGCCAAGTTTCGTGCAATTCAAAAGATATATAAGGACTTTGGTGCACCATTTACATTAAATCAGACGGAAATATATATGGGAGCTATATCTAAATCTGAACAGATTTTCAGGAAACTTAACACACATCATTATTGACTTTATTCAGTACGCTATGTCAAATTTCGAGAACATCGAAGGATATATAGGGACTTTGGTGCACCATTTACCTTAAATCGGACAAAAATATATATGGGAGCTATATCTAAATCTGAACCGATTTTCATGAAATTTAGCACACATCATTCTAGACTTAATTTAGTACACTATGCCAAATTTCGTGAACATCGAAGGATATATGGGGACTTGGGAACACCATTTACATACAATCGGACAAATATATATATGGGAGTTATATCTAAATCTAAACCGATTTTCAGGAAACTTAACACACATCATTCTAGACCTGATTCAGTACGCTGTGCCAAATTTCGTTCAAATAGAAAGATATATAGGGACTTTGGTGCACCATTTACATTAAATCGGACGAAGATATATATGTGAGCTATATCTAAATCTGAACCGATTTTCATGAAATTTAACCCACATTATTCTAGACCTAATTCAGTACACCATGCCAAATTTCGTGGAAATCGAAGGATATATTTGGACTTTAGTGCACCATTTACATTAAATCGGACGAAAATATATATGGGAGCTATATCTTAAACTTAAGCGGATTTTTCCCAATTTCAATAATTTTCGTTCTTAGGCTAAATGAGTGAGCTGTGCCAAATTTCATCTAAATCGGATCATAAATGTGACCTGTACTTTGTTTACAATTTAACATCTACATACGGACAGGTGGACGGACGGACATATATAAATCGACTTAAAGAGTGATTCTATGCATATTCTCAAAAGGAACCATGTGTCTATCTCATTTCCTTTTGCCTGTTACAAACATATGCACAAAGACATAATACCCAGTACCACAGTGTGGTGAAGGGTATAAAAATCCAAGCCTTTTATTATCCTCTGGAAAATAATTTTAAAAAATCCACGCCTTGTATTAGCCCCATTTTTAAACAATCCACGCCCTGTATTAGCCGTTTTTTTAAAAAAAATCCACGCCTCGCATTAGCCCCTTTTTAAAAAATCCACGCCTTGTATTAGCCCCTTTTTAAAAAATCCACGCTTTGTTTTGACCCTTGAAAAACATTTTTACAAAATCCACGCCTTGTTATGACCCTTGAAAAAAATTTAAAAAATCCAAACCTTGTTATGTCCCCTAAAAATACACTGAAAAATATTTTTAAAAAATCCACGCCTTGTTATGACCCTTGAAAAAAATTTAAAAAATCCAAACCTTGTCCACGTCTGGCATTAATACCTGAAAAATATTTTTAAAAAATCCACGCCTATATGTGGTCCCAAAAAAATATTTTCCTCACCCTTTAAACAAATGTTTCTCCTAAATTTGTTTTTCTTTTTTCCCTATGAATCATCATCTCCTGGAAGCAGATTTTGGCGTCAATAAAATGTATAACGTTACCGTTATATTATTGCAAACATCCTGCCAGCTCCGGTGGCCAGTGGATATGTATGGTGCCATTTCAGCCATAAAATACATAAAACAATAAACATTACCTTTTGTGCCATAGTTATGGCCCATGTTGTTGTTGATGATGTTTTTGTTGCTCGTTGAAATCCTTACGAACTGTAATTCCAACCCAGAAAAAAATACACCAAAAAAATATTGATGTCGTTCTTTCGCTCGTTAGCCGTTATCGGAACATTGAATCCTTAACATGTTTAAATTTGTTTACCAGATCCTGGTGGTTGCTGTACAAATTTGGAGGAAGAGGGAGAGAGAGAGGTCCTGGTGGTTGCTGTACAAATTTCGAAGAAGAGGGAGAGAGAAAACCCTTTTTGGATTTACCATTGAAATCGATAGTTTGGGTGCTGGAAATATTTTCCTTTTTTTTGGTTAAAACCATAAACAACAATAGTAACGACAACAACAACAGCAGTGGCAGCAGAAACATCAATTGCATTGCTATCATCTGTTCGCTAAGTAAACAACAACGACGACTACGACGATGTTGGCCAACAGAAAACAAAATCTCCTGGCACCCCTTGCGCCACTGCTCTCCTCTGATCTGTTGGCCAACGAAAACAATTGGCGTTTCAGTCAATTCGTTACAATTTCAGAACTGTTGTTTTTTGTTTGGGGGTCACATGGGCCAAAGGCACCAGAACACCCAGCCAAGCTGAGCCATGCCATTCATGTATGCAACCGGAAATACAAACTCATTTCCTGTGGAGAACATAAACAACAAAAGGGAGAAATATTGCTGCCGCTCGCTCGATCGTAACATGAAACAGCAGTAGCGACAGCAGTGAATGAAAAACAAACCAAAGAATTGTATGCAGACACATACACCATCAAAGGACGGGTGGAATCTCAAAAAACGGTCAAAGCCAACACTGGCAACATTCCGCAAACATTTTCCCTCCTTATTTACTGATTCTAGAATTTCGGCTTCACTGCTGCTGTAGTTTTGTTGTTGTTATTTTTTTCCTTTTTCGCTGGAGCCTTTCATTCGCCTTCTGTTTCTTTTGTTTTATTCCCGCATGACGTTTTAAGCTCAACGACCAGCAATTTTTGGAAGAATTGCAGCAGCGTGAAACCCGAAAAAAGCTCTGTTTGTTTTTCATCATCAGAAAAACGAGAAACGTTTTTCAAAGAAAAAAAATACACACAAAGCAACTAGCTGTTTGAAGGAAAAACAACAACAACAATTCTACAAGGGGAGGTAACAGCGAAAAATATTAGTGTGAAACTGCATGTCTACACAAAAATCCATTGTCGAGTTTTTTTGTCTTCGGAATATTGGGTTTTGCTGTTCGAGAAGAGAGAACCCAATTCTTCTTTTTTTGTTTTGCCCATCTGACAAGCTTCAAATTGCCGATGAGAGAAAATGTTTGTAAAACTAACAGAACAGCAGAATGAATGACTCTGAAAGACAGACAGACCGACATACGGGCAAAATGCAATGAATTGCAAACGAGCTATGTAAATTATATTTGGGAATTGTTTGAATTTCGTACACACACACATTAACCCATTGATCACAAAGGATTTGACGGTATAGCTATCATTTGTCAAATAAAAAATATAAAATATTATAGAATTTTTATTTGGTTGAAGAAAAAAATAGTAAAAAAATAAATTTTATAGAATATGTTATTAAATCTTAAAGTATTTAAATTTAAGCTGTGCCGCAATGCGTATAATTAACAACACCACTCATACGCAGGATGATACCAATTAGTCAAGGAATATTAACAACGAGTCGAAAATAAACATTAGCTTACCCTGAGAAGATTTCGAGAGCGGTTTGTACTCGGAAATTTAGGTCCAAACTCATATTTTATAGATCTGTATGTAAATAAGTAAGGTAGCATTGATTAAAAACAGAATTCGAAGTTGTAGCAAAAAAAAATATTTGCTGAAAATTATAAAAAAAATTTTATTTGGTTGAATTAAAAGAATTAAATTTTACCGAATATGTTTACATCTCAAAGCTATTAAATTATTAAAGCCGGACCGCAATGCGTATGACTAACGACAACACTCATACGCATCGTGGCACCAATTGATTAGGAAAATAAATCTTCAATTAAATATTAAGTTTGGGAACAAAAACACAGATTTGATGATTAAAACTTGCTTGTGCTTAGAAGATTTTCGAGGAAAGGGTTTGTAATACTCGGAAATGTAAAACCTAAACTCATATTTTAAAGATCTGTATATAAATCAATAGGGTAACATTCGGCAGATTACCATTAATAACAAAGAATTTAAAGTTATTGTTATCCTACTTACTTTACTTACTTAGCTGGCTTGTTACAGAACGGTTGTTCCATAAGCCGAGCTTAAAAAAGATTTCCAAGCTCATCGGTCTTGTGCGCAAGTCCACCAATTTGTAAGACCACGTTCCAAGATGTTGTTTTCTACTTGGTCTTTCCATCTAATTCGTGGCCTTCCCCTTCTACGGGAACCATCAGTAGGCTCATTTTTATATGCCTTTTGAGCTGGGGCATTTTCATTCATCCGCACAACATGGCCTAGCCACCGTAGTCGCTGCAGCTCAATACGACTGACTATGCCGATGTCCGTGTATAAATTGTTCATTCGACGCCGATATTCACCATCGACGCAGATCGGCCCATAGATCTTTCGGAGAATTGTTCTCTCAAACACCCCGAGAGCTGCCTCATCTGCTTGCGCAAGTACCCATGCTTCTGATCCATATAATAGCACGGGTAGTATCAGCGTCCTGTAAAGTGCGAGTTTGGTCTGGCGAGAGGTGGCCTTGTTTCTAAACTGCTTACTTAGACCATAGTATCATCTGTTGGCCATCACAATCCTTCTCCGAATTTCAAAACTGATGTCATTCGTTTTATTTATGGCGGTAACAAGGTATATAAATTATTTAACTACCTCGAATCTGTAGTTCTCAAGTTCCACAGTTGGTCCGAGTCTACTGGACGTCTTGCGCGTTGACCCAGACCCATTTTGGCAGATCACACGACAAACTGTCACCTTGTCTGAATCCTCGTTCAGTATTGAAGGGCTCCGATAGGTCCTTTCGCACTTTAACTGCTGATCATTAATTGCTTTTATGACCTCATCTTGGCTAGGTGGTATACACTCTATACCATCATCTCTTATTGGTTCTGGGGTATCTTCTTCATCGCCACTATTTGATACTAGAAGCTTTTCGAAATGCTCCTTCCAGATCCTCAACACGTTGTCTGTATCTGTCACCAGGTTTCCTTCTTCATCTCTACAGGAGGATGTGCCTACACCAAAGCCTTCGGTTTGGTGTTTTACTTGTTGGTACAATTTTCGGACTTCATTCTGACTCCTGTACATCTCGATTTGCTCACGCTCACGTTTTTCTTGTTCTTTCTTCTTTTTTCTGAAAACACGTTTCTCCTCTCTCCTTTCTCCCGATAATTCTCCATCACGTTGGGAATTCCGAGAGTGGGGAACTAACCCGACGCCTCAACCCATTTTTTTATAGTTCTTATGGGTGAACTCGCGGCACTTGTTAGCTCACTATTTTATCGGGTGTTGAGAATAGCTCCCCAGGTGGCACCACGGGGAGGTCAGTGTCCACAATTGAGATGAAAGAGGGACCAAGATAAGCCTGGACTTCGCAATGTTAAAGCCAATAAGAGCCGTTGCTTGGTATCTATCATCCCCTACGCCACCCCCTACGCCTTACCGACAAAATTATTTGCTGAAAATTATTCTCGAGTTCCGTTCCAGAAACTAAAAGAATCTACAAATTTAACAAGAAAGTGGTAAAACATTGAATCAAATTTAAAAGGGCATAAAAACAAAATTACGTTCTCTTTGTAAACATTTTATCCGAGAAATTTGGCCAAGTAAAAATGGTAAACAGGAATGCCTACTTTTGATTGGCTGTTGTCTTGATTTTGAAGTATTGCCATCTAATTTTGGCATATTTACTAGATTTGCGTTCCCGAAATTTTCAAATTATTTTGTATTCTGAGAGCAATTTTGAAATGTTTCCCTTTTACTAGCTTTACTATTAAAAAACTACACAGAACAGACCATTTGTTGAATAAAAAAATAAATTCGATCAAATATGTTGTTCGATTGTCCAAATCTCAATATTTTTAAACTGAAGCAATACCACAATGCGTAGCCTCAATTTGATGCGTTCCAAATCTGAAACGATTTCTACGACACTTACAAGAGATCAATCGGACAAACTTTGGGTCTTTAGTGCACAATTTACATAAAATCGAAGAAAATATATATGAGAGCTATATCTAAATCTGCACCGATTTTCACGAAACTTAGCATACATAATTCTATACCCAATACAATACGCTGTGCCAAATTTCGTGCAAATCGAAAGACATATAGGGACTTTGGTACACCATTTACCTTAAATCGGTCGAAAATATGTATATATGAGAGCTATACCTAAATCTAAACCGATTTTGAAGAAACTTAGCACACATCATTCTATACTTAATTTACTGCGCTATGCCAACTTTTGTGCGAATCGAAGGATATATAGGGACTTGGGTGCATCATTTACATAAAATCGGACAAATTATATATGGGAACTATATCGAAATCAGAACCGATTTTCCCGAAACTTAGCATACATCATTTTATACGATATTCAATACGCTGTGCCAGATTTCGTGCAAAATGAGAGATATATAGGGATTTTAATGCACAATTTACATTAAATCGGATGAAAATATATATGAGAGCTATATCTAAATCTGAACAGATTTTCGCGAAACCTAACTCACATCATTCTAGACCTAATTCATTACGCTATGCCAAATTTCGTGCAAATCGAAAGATATGTAGGTAGTTTGGAACGCGATTTGCATTAAATCGGACGAAAATATATATGGGAGCTATATCTAAATCTGGACCAATTTTCCGGAAACTTAACACACATCATTTTATACCTAATTCATTACGCTATGCCAAATTTCGTGCAAATCGAAAGTTATATAGCGACTTTTGGACACGATTTACATTAAATCGGTCGAAAATATATATCTAAAACTGAACAGATTTTCATGAAACTTAGCACACATCATTCTATGCTCAATTCAGTACGCTATGCCACATTTCGTGCAAATCGAAGGATAAATACATTAAATCGTACGAAAATATATATGGGAGCTATATCTAAATCTGAACCTATATTTCCCAATTTGAATAGGGTTCTAATTCGGATTATAAATGCGACACGTACTTTGTTTACAATTTAGCATATACAAGCGGACGGGCGGACATGCATAAATTGGCTCAAAAAGTGATTCTATGCCCTATACCACAGTGTGGTGAAGGGTATAATTACTATCTCACATATTACAAAATATTGGACGTATAAGTACTGGCATCGATCATACGCCACACATATCCACAGTTTACAAATTTATCAAAATAATTACTTCCTATCAAAACGAATTGATTTATTATAAAAATATGTCCTTATCGATACGTCATATGATACTCATGAAGAATTAATATTTATCTATGAACTTTGTAAAGACAAATTTTGGAAGCTCAGTTATTGTGGCGTATGCTTTATGTCAATACTTATACGCAAAATTGAGTTTTATTAAAATTGTTCCAAGGCGTTTGTTTTATCTACTGGTCAATATCAAAAAACATAACAAACCTTGATCGATAAAATTATATCAGTTTTTTAATAAAAGACTACTTTGACTACGGTATGTACGGTAATACATCAAATATTTGTATTTCATTTTATTATCCGCTATAGTAATTGCGATGGAAGTCGATGAGGCTTCGAATTTTTATCTACACTTACATTAGTCCTATTCCTAGGATATTTGATATTGAAAATTGGATATATCGGGAATAACAGAGTATATCTGCAATTAATTGATATAGCCCTAATTTTTCGGGTTCTACGGTAACTATGAGGCGTATTATTGTTGTCAATACCTATACGCCAAATATTTTGCACTTTATAACGTTATCATTTGTTCAAATAATGAAATAGCTCGCCATTTTGAGAATAAAGCTTTAAAATTGTACTTATTTTATTGAAGCGGATTGAATATCTTTGCATGCCTTAGAATTTTTTACAAACCGTAATCAAGGGAGTACTCGATTATGTACAAGCATCACACTATTTTGAGGTATAAAGCATGGCGATATATGCACGATCCCTCAATAGCTATGACGATTGCAAGGAAGACCGTAGCTACGTATAACTGATTTTAATGACTCAAATAGTCATTAAAATTTAAGCCTTTTTACTACAAATACACATACACAAATATATCGTGATTAATTCATTAATAACACCATATCATTATCGAGGGATTAGCAAACTGCCTAAGTAGGTATGTCAAAATAATAGCCATCGGCTAATAGAATATTAAATGAGAAATTAATTTAATGAGTGAAACATAAGTGGTTTATGATATATTAATTAACACCGATGTATCACATTTTTCATATTTTCGAAAATAATATAGCATTATACGGCCACTCAGCTAACTATACTGGGCTATTCATTCTTTAATGTAGAGACTCAGGAAGTTTCCCTGTAAAAAAACTTCGATAGAGCCTCGTTGAAAAAGATTTTCTATAGGAAATCTTCCACTCTGCCTGGCAGAATAAGATTTTCCATAGGAAATCTTCAATTCAGCCTTGCTGTATAAGATTTTCTATAGGAAATCTTCAATTCAGCTTCATTTCAGCTTTTCTGAATAAGATTTTCTATACGAAAAACTTCAATTCAGCTTGGCTGAATAAGATTTTCTATAAGAAATCTTCAATCAGCCTGGCTGAATAATATTTTCTATAGGAAATTTTCAATTCAGCCTGGCTGAATAAGATTTTCTATAGGAAATCTTCAATTCAGCCTGGCTGAATAAGATTTTCTATAGGAAATCTTCAATTCAGCCTGGCTGAATAAGATTTTCTATAGGAAATCTTCAATTCAGCCTGGCTGAATAAGACTTTCTATAGGAAATCTTCCATTCAGCCTGGCTGAATAAGATTTTGAATTTCTATACACATTTTTCGATTTTTATGCTTCACAACATAACCTTACCCACCACAATGTGTCGTGTCGCCCATAAAAATAATAAATCCCTCAGATTTTGATTTAATTTTTTTGGTATTATTCCTTTTTGTCGAAACCCATTAAACTTATTTCCATCAATCTTTTGCCCCAACCAACAATAATATAATGAAAATATCACGAAAAGTATATGCAGAAAGGAGTTTTGGCTTCCAACAATAATAAAAATCAAACATTAAAATATATTTTATGTTTGTTTTGTACCCCTACCCCAAGCCGCACCGAATCACATATCCACACGTTTTGACCCCGTTTAGCCATTGTTGACAAAAAGACGACTTAGCTAAAGCACACCGGCAAACGGCACCAGGGCACCGCATCAACATTTCATGTTTATGTTGGCTTACAGACAAACACTCATACACACAGACACACTCACACTATCACTCGCATACATTCAAACATTTCTATCTATTTTCTTTCCATAAATCCTTTTTATCCATAACCAAAATCCTTTCAATTCTTTTGAGGTATTCAAGTAGAAACTCATATATTTTATGGCCAAAAAAACCGGACACACACACCACTCGCACACACGTTTACATGCCCACATACAAATCCATGTACATGCAGATACTACCCTTAGACGAGAGGTAAAGTCTTTTGTTTGTCCCCATTACTAACTGTTTTACCCTCTATCGCCTGTCATTCTATTTGACTGCCAGCTTAACACAATCACAAATGAAAACAAGAGGAGGACACATGGTTTAAAGATATACTCGACTTTTTTTGTATAAATGTGACTGTGCATGAGTGTGTGTGTGTACCTCTGTTTTATTTGTATATAAAAAGTCGTTGTTGGACGTGTCCAGGAGTGCAGTCTGATTTTCAGTTTTTGGCTAAAAGAGGTGACAGCTCTTACAGACCACCATATTTTCTCACTCACACACACCGACATGAAACTCACCTAGCAAGAGATGTACAGTTGTATGTGTGTGTGTCTGTGTGAGTGTATAATTTGTCCTTTTTTATTGTTTATTTTGTAAACATGACTCTTTGTTTATGAAGGCAGTCAAAGATGGCATGTCGCTCTCAGCAGATATGACCAACAATAAGAACAGCAAAAACAACAACAACAACATGTTTATGACTTTATGGAGCTAGTCAGCCGGGCTGCCAGCACGTTGATGGACAAAAACAAATAAGGCGTGTTTGTCAATTAGATTTATTTTTTAGATTGATTTAAGTGTGACAGTAAAGTTGTTATTTTTTGACGGCTTATGCAGGTAACAACTTAAATTGACTGCGGGATGATTTATGGTAGATGGCATTTGGATTTTTTATTTACGGGCCAAACATTTTTCGCTAGGCTTACAAAATGTTTTCCTTAAAAAATCGACGCCTTATAAAAGGCCTCGAAAAATTATTTTTTTAAAAAATCCACGTCTTATAGAAGGCCTCGAAAAATTATTCCTTAAAAAATTCACGCCTTTTAAGAAAAATTATTCCTTTAAAAATTCACGCATTATAGAAGGCCTCGGAAGAGTTTTCCCCAAAACAATCCATGCCTTATAGAAGGCCTCGAAAAAATATTCCTTAAAAAATCCACGCGTTATAGAAGGCCTCGAAAAATTAATCATAACAAAATTCACGCCTCAAAAAATTATTTTTTTAAAAAATCATTCGAGGCCTCCTTCTATAAGGAAACCTCGATAATTATTAATTAAAAAATCCACGACTTATAGAAGGCCTCGATAAATTATTCATTAAAAAATCCACACCTTATAGAAGGCCTCGAAAAATTATTCCTTAAAAAATCCACGCCTTATAGAAGGCTTCAAAAAATTATTCCTTAAAAAATCCACGCCTTATAGAAGGCCTCGTAAAATTATTCCTTAAAAAATCCACGCCTTATAGAAGGCCTCGAAAAATTATTCCTTAAAAAATCCACGCCTTATAGAAGGCCTCGAAAAATTATTCCTTAAAAAATCCACGCCTTATAGAAGGCCTCGAAAAATTATTCCTTAAAAAATCCACGCCTTATAGAAGGCCTCGAAAATGATTCCTTAAAAAACCCACACCTTATAGAAGGCCTCGATAAATTATTCCTTAAAAAATCCAAGCCTTACAGAAGGCTTCGAAAAATTATTCCTTAAAAAATCCACGCATTATAGAAGGCCTCGAAAAATAATTTCTTTAAAAATCCACGCCATATAGAAGGCCTCGAAAAATTATTTCTTAAAAAATCCACGCCTTATAGAAGGCATCGAAAAATTATTTCTTAAAAAATCCACGCCTTATAGAAGGCCTCGAAAAATTATTCCTAAAAAATCCTCGCCTTACAGAAGGCCTCGGAGGAGCTTTCCTAAAAAAATCCACGCCTTAAAGAAGGCCTCGAAAAATTATTCCTTAAAAAACCCACGCCTTATAGAAGGCTTGGAAAAATTAACCCTTCACCACTTTGGGTATATTCTACATCCTAACAGACGTCGCGTATTTGTTATATATTTGTTATATAGACTAATTTATATTACTTCAGTACTTTGTGTCAATCGGCCCAGTTATGGATCTTTTCGCGAATATTTGCAACACCATTCTAGACATAATTCAATACCCCATACCAAAATTCGTGCAAATCGAAAGCTTTTTAGGGACTTTGGTGCACCATTTACCGTAAATCGGACGAATATATGTATGGTAGCTATATCTAAATCTGAACCGATTTTCACGAAACTTAGCACACATCATTCTAGGCTCAATTCAGTACGCTGTGCCAAATATCGTGCGAATCGAAAGCTATTTAGGGACTTTGGCGCACCATTTACCCTGAATCGGACGAAAATATATAGGGGAGCTATATCTAAATCTGAACCGATTTTAACGAAACTTTGCACACATCAATCAATACTTAATTCAGTACGCTATGACAAATTTCGTGCAAATCGAAAGATATATATAGGGGCTTTAGTGGACTATTTATCTAAAATCGGGCGAAACTATATATGGGAGCTATATCTAAATCTGAACCGATTTTAAAGAAACTTAACACACATCACTCTAGACTTAATTTGGTACGATGTGTCAAATTTCGTGCAAATCGGACGAAAATATATATGGGAGCTATATCTAAAACTGAACCGATTTTTACGAATTTCAATAGGGTTCGTCCTTGGGCCAAGTAGATGAGCTGTGCCAAATTTCATCCAATTCGGATAAGAAATTCGATCTGCACTTTGTTTACTCTTAGTCCAAATGTGACCGACAAGGCTGGGTTTTCGGAAATTCGTACTAGAACGGTACGAAAAGTACTAATAGAAGAGTAAATTGATTGACTGACCGACTGATTTAACGATTCATCAACGCCCAGACGAAACGGCTGAAGCTAGAATCTTGAAATTTTAGGTGAGTGTCACTCGTGGTCCAAAGATGACAGATAGGGCTGGGTTCTTTTTAGAAATTCGTACTAGAACCGTACCAAAAGTACTAAAAAGTATGGTATCATTTGTATTTGTGCGAACCAGTAGAGCTAGAACTGAAATTTGGAAATTCGAACTATAAGTATCCCAAAAGTACTGAAATGTACTAAATTTACAATTTCGTAGCATGTGAATGGATAGAGCTAAAAACTTGAAATTTGGAATGCAAGTTAAGGTTGAGAATTAGGGTCGATATGAGGAGAGTTTGAAAAGCGTGTACTCATGTGTATGAAAAGTACTATATGGTACTATATTTAGTACAAATTTGATTTGGAGGTACAAATCGAGCTGGAATCCTGAAAAGTGAGAGTAACATTACCGTCGGAGTGTAGGATTGCGATATGTACGCAGTTTTGCAAATTTTTACTTATGTGTACGAAAAGTACTAAATCGTACTATAATTGGTACAATTTGAATTTGAGTGAACCGATAGAGCTGGAAGAATGAAGTTTGCAGTTAGGATCATTGTAGGGTTGTAGGATTAGGGTCAGGATTCAGTTTAACAAATTAATACTTATTGGTACTAAATGGTACTTAATTTGGTACATTTTGAATTTTAGGTGAACCAATAGAGTTCAAAACCATGAAAATTGGAGTCAGGATCACTGTGTAGGTGTAAGATTGAAATATGTAGGAAGTTTTAGAAATTCGTACTAGTGTGTACTAAATTTGGTACAATTAACTTTTGATTTAGGATCACTGTGGAGGTGTAGGATTGGGGTATGTAGGAAGTTTTGGAAATTGGTACTATTGTGTACTAAATTTTGTACAATTTAAATTGTGGGTGAACCGATAGTGTTGGAATCCTGAAACCTGGATTTTGGATCACTGTGGGGGTGTTGGTTTGGGGTAAGAAGGAGGTTCTGGAAATTCGTACTACTTTGTACTAAATTTGGTACAATTTGAATTGTAGGTCAACCGTTAAAGTTGGAATCCTGAAACTTGGTACTATTTAAATTGTGGGTCAACCGGTAAAGTTGGAATCCTGAAACTTGGATTTTGGATCACTGTGGAGGGTGTGTAGGATGTTTTGGAAATTGATACAACTATGTCCTCAATTTGGTACGATTTGAATTGCGGGTGCACCAATAGAGTTGGAATCCTGAAACTTGGATTTAGGATGACTGTGGGAGTGTAGGTTTAGGGTAGGAAGGAGGTTTTAGAAATAAGTACTACTGTGTACTAAATTTGGTACAATTTAAATTGTGGGTAAACCGATAGAGTTAGAATTCTGAAACTTGGATTTAGGATCACTGTGGGGGTCTGGGATGGGGTATATAGGAAGTTTTGTACTGTGTACAAAGTTTGGTACAATTTAAATTGTGGGTAAACCTATGGAGTTGGAATCCTGAAACATGGATTTAGGATGACTGTGGGAGTGTAGGTTTAGAGTAGGAAGGAGGTTTTAGAAATAAGTACTACTGTGTACTAATTTTGGTACAATTTAAATTGTGGGTGAACCGAGAGATAGAATCCTTTGATACAATTTGAATTGTGGGTAAACCTATGGAGTTTAAAGCATGAAACCAATAGAGTTGGAATCCTGAAATTTGAATCTGGAATCATTGTGGGGGTGTAGGATCGGCGTATGCATGAAGTTTTGTTGGATGGTTGAACAGGGTACTTATGGAAATAATGTGTGTGCTAAATGGAAAATTTGGATTTGGGTGAACCTTTAGAGCTCGAATCATGAAATTTGGTACTAAATGGTTCTCAAATTTAATTTATGGTCGATGTTAATACACGTTTAAATATTTCATACATTTGCTAACGAAGATGCGGGTATATGCTAGTTATATAAAAATCTAAGCCTTATAGAAGGCCTCGAAAAAGCAGGCATCGAAAAATTATTCCATAAAAATTCACGCCTTACTGAAGGGTCGAAAAATTATTAAATAAAAAAATTCACGAAAAAAATTATTTAAAAAATCCAAAGGACGAAAAATTATTTAAAAAATCCAAAAGCAGGCATCGAAAAATTATTCCATAAAAATTCACGACTTACTGATGGGTCGAAAAATTATTAAATACAAAAATTCACGACAAAAATTATTTAAAAAATCCACGTCTTATATAGTCCATGAAAAAAAATATTTAATAAATCTGCGTCTTATATAGTCCACGAAAAAAATTTAAAACAAATGCACAACCTTATAGTTTCTTAAAAAAATGCATATATTTATACCCTTCACCACACTGTGGTACAGGGTATTATGTCTTTGTGCATATGTTTGTAACAGACAAAAGGAATCGATATAGACCCATGGTTCCTCTTGAGAATATGCATAGAATCACTTTCTGAGTCGATTTACGCTTGTCCGTCCGTCCATGTATTTTTGTTAACAAAGTACAGGTCGTATTTATGATCCTATTTGGATGAAATTTGTCACAGTTCACTTATTTGGCCCAAGGACGAACCCTATTGAAATTGGAGAAAATCGGTTCAGATTTAGATATAGCTCCCATATATAGTTTCGCCCGATTTAATGTAAATGGTGTACCAAAGTCTCTATATGTCCTTCGATTTGCACGAAATTTGGCATTCCGTACTGGATTGAGTCTAGAACGATGTGTAAAAAATTTCTTCAAAATCGGTTCAGATTTAGATATAGCTCCCATATATAGTTTCGCTCAATTTTAGGTAAATGGTGCACCAAAATGCCTGAAAATCATTCGATTTGCTCGAATTTTGGCATGGCGTACTGAATTAAGTCTAGAAAGACATGTGCGTGAAAATCGGTTCAGATTTAGATATAGCTCCCATATATAGTTTCGCCCGATTTTAGGTAAATGGTATGCCAAAGTCCCTACATATCTTCCGATTTGCACGAAATTTGGTATAGCGTACTAAATTGAGTCTAGAATAATGTGTGTAAATTTTTTTGAAAATCGGTTCAGATTTAGATATAGCTCCCATATATATTTTCGTACGATTTTTTGAAAAGAATGCACCAAAGTCCTTATATATCCTTCGATTTGCACAAAATTTGGCATTGCGTATTGAACTACGCCTAGAATGATGTGTGCTAAGTCTCGTGATAATCGGCTCAGATTCAGATATAGCTCCCATATATTTTTTTGTCCGATGTTATGTAAATAGTGCACCAATGTCCCTTTGTATCCTTAAATTTTGCAAGAAATTTGGCATAGCGTACTGCATTGAGTCTACATTGATGGGTAGCAAGTTTCGGGAAAATCGGTCCATATTTAGATATAGCTCTCATATGTATTTTCGTCCGATTTTATGTAAGTGGTCCACCGAAGTCCCTATATATTCTTCGATTTGCACGAATTTCGTTTTCCCCAAATTTTACCTATTGTACGCAGACGACTCTAACTCTTCCCGAATGAAATTCAATTCATCATAGATTGCAGAAAGACATGAGTATGTTCCTTCCATGGAACATTGACATACAATTGTGAGGATTCATATGTACAATATACCCAAAGTGGTGAAGGGTATCATATAGTCGGCCCAGTCCAACTTTACTACTTTCCTTACTGGTTTTTTCATGTTTCTTTAAAAAATATATTTTTAAACATTTTTTTATTGATATTAATTATATTTTTTATTTTTATTTTTAGGTATGTAAGCAATTCTCTATATCACAAATTATATATCTTAAACAAATATGTAAGTAATATTAAAACACATACATTTTTAATAAAATAATGCCATAGAATTTATTTTATAATTCGTATGTAACAAACGAAAGGATTACCACTTTGTTTTGCACAAAGAGCTAAACATAACAGCATTGACACATTTTCCCAACATTTCATTTCACATTTGATGTCGTTATCAATGATTTGTAGCTTTCGAAAAAAAGCCTCCATCCACCTCCCACCCCAAAACAAAAAAACGAAGTATTTTCAATTAAACAACAAATCTCTCTCGTTGAACTACTTTGAAGACCCTTCATCCAGCACAACACGGATCACAAAAAAAATCCACATAGAGACATTGTATCCAAATGTCTATTCTAATTCGAAATGGCGGCATAAACGTAAATGTGTGTGTGACTGTATGTGTGTGTTTGATGGGTCTGTGTTAAATCCTCTCTCTCGAACATGTTATGTTATTTTTACCTTTTCGAGTTTAGCGGGACTTTTTTTAATTTAACTAAAATCTATGTTCCACTTTTGTATTTTTTTTTTTTCGTAAACTAGAAAAATCTATTAAATCACAAAAAACAGCAACAACAGCTACAATAACAGTGCCAGCAATGACAACATTTGAAATGTAAAAAGGCTGTCGTTGTTGCTGCTGGCGCTGCTGCCGCTGCCGCTGCCAAGCCATGTTTCACTCTATGTGAATAGCCGATGAATGGAAAATTTGTATCCATGGAGGTTTCAAAGCGGATTAGTATGTCACTCTTGCTTGTGAATGATTAAGTGGAATTTGCAGTGGATTTAGTTGAACTTTACATGCATATGCGACTAACTGACTGACGGCCCGGCATGGTATGGCACGGGTCGCTCAGGGCTCTGCTTCCACGACAGTCTGACATCTGACGACTAACAACTATCAAAACGGGTTAGTAAATGAATAACCAACCAAAAAAAAGGATTAGACAACAACAAACGAAAATAATAATAACAGCAACAACAACAAGAACGTAGTAACGGAACATGTCGGAATATTAGGGGGGTTAGGCGATTTTTTACAAATATTTTTTTCGAGGTCTACAGCAAGGCGTGGATTTTTTAATGATTAATTTTTGAGGCCTACGATTGGGCGTCGACTTTTTAATGAATAATTTTTGAGGTCTACAATAAGGAGTAATTTTTGTTATTAATTTTTGAGGCCTACAATAAGGCGTGGATTTTTTAAAGATTAATTTTTCTGGACTTCAACAATGCGTGGATTTTTTAAACAATATTTTACAGGGCTTCAAAAAGGCTTGGATTTTTTAAACAAAATGTTTTAAAGGCTACAACAGGGCTTGCAGTTTAAAAAAAAAATATTTTCCGGACTTCAACAAAGCTTGATTTTTTTAAAGAATATTTTCCGGATTTCAACAAGGCTTTGATTTCTTAAAGAATAATTTTTCAGGGCTTCAACCCAAGCCTTGTTGAAGAATAGTTGTCCAGGGCTTCAACATGGCGTTGGTTTTGTAAAGAATTATTTTCCAGGGCGTGGACATTTTAAAGCATTAATTTTCCAGGGCTTTACCAAGGCATGGTTTTTTACAATTTTATAGTTTAAGAATTAAGCCAGATCTATGATCCCAAGCAGAGTTAGTTCATTCTATAAACCAGTAAGGAAAGTAGTAAAGTCGGACTTTGCCGACTATATGATACCCTTCACCACTTTGGGTATATTCTACATATGTATTCATATAGACGACGCGTTTTTATACCCTTCACCATACTGTGGTACAGGGTACTATGTCTTTGTGCATATGTTTGTAACAGGCAAAAATAATCGAGATAGACCCATGGTTCCTTTTGAGAATATGCATAGAATCACTTCCTAAGTCCGTCCGTCTGTCTGTCCATGTTAAATTGCAAACAATGTACAATTGTAAACAATGATCCGAATTGGATGAAATTTGGCACAGCTCATTTGTTTGATTCAAGGACGAACCCTATTGAAATTGGAAAAAATCGGTTCAGATTTAGAGGTAGCTCCCATACATATTTTCGTCCGATTTACGGTAAACGGTGCACCAAAGTCTCTATATATCATTCGATTTGCACGAAATTTGGCACAGTGTAATGAATAAGGTCACGAATGATGTGTGCAAAGTTTCGCGAAAATCATTTCAGATTTAGATATAACTCCCATGTATATCTTCGTCCGATTTAAGGTAAATGGTGCACCAACGTCCCTATATATCTTTCGATTTGCACGAAATTTGGCACAACGTACTAAATTAAGTCTAGAATGATATGTGCAAAGTTTCGTGAAAATCGGTTCTGATTTAGATATAGCTCCCATATATAGCTTCGCCCAATTTTAGGTAAATAGTCCAATAAAGTCCCTGGAAATCTCTTGATTTGCACGAATTTTGGCACAGCTTAATGAATAAGGTCTAGGATGATGTTTGGAAAGTTTCGTGAAAATCGCTTCAGATTTAGATATAGCTCACATATATACCTTCTTCCGATTTAAGGTTAATTGTGTACCAAAGTCCCTATTTATCATTCGATTTGCACGTAATTTGGCACAACGTACTAAATTAAGTATAGAATAATGTGTGCAAAGTTTCGTGAAAATGGTTCAGATTTAGATATAGCTCCCATATATAGCTTCGCCCGATTTTATGTAAATAGTCCACTAAAGTCCCTGGAAATCTTTGGATGTGCATGAAATTTAGCACAGAGTTATGACTAAGATCGAGAATGATGTCTGCCAAGTTTCGTGAAAATCGGTTCAGATTTAGATATAGCTGCTATATGTATTTTCATCCGATTTAAGGTAATTGGTGCACCAAAGACACTATATATCTTTCGATTTGCACGAATTTTTTGTAATTTGGTATGAATTAAGTCTAGAATGATATTACTAAGCTGCACGCTAGATCTTCTGTGATAAGATTTCGTTGTTCACCTGTAAGCAGATACTCTAGTCTGAATAATACAGAGGAAGACCCTCAAGTTTTTTAGATGAATCCCCTAAGGGCACCTATGAGAACTCCAAATCTGCTATGAAAAGATATCCAGTTCTGAAAAAAAAACTTCTGTTAGCAGATCCATTCTATTTTCTCCTAAAAGTCCTTTTGGTGTTTTATTAGAAGGACTCCAAATGGTACCTAAGAACACATCCGGTCTTCTATGAAAAAAGCTGTCGATCTGCGATAATAATGTTATCTGGTATTTTTCAAATCGACTTGCTTCTGGGTTAGTCCTTACTTCTTGTTGTAGAGGTCAAAAATATATATTTTTTTAATTCGACAATTCTTATTGGGATGCCTCCTGAAAAATATTATTTAAAGAATTAGATTTTCTTGGTTTGATGCTCGAAAATATATTCTTTAAAAATCCCAATAAAAATCCTAAAAATCATAATAATCCTAAAGAATACAACATTCTTTAAAAATCTATAAAAATTATCCATTGCATGAACTCTGCTCTTTGCCCTTAAATATTATCGTTTAAATTTTTTTGACCCTTGAAAAATTGCCCTTAAATGTTTACATCTCTTGGACTCTCTCTCTCTTGGACCTCTTAGTCATTGAAAAATATTCATTAAAAATCCACGGCTTTTTAATCTTTCAAAAT
>NW_026880951.1:0-32947 GCF_032173495.1 Musca vetustissima | reverse complement strand
GGACAATGCCTTTAATTTTCGGTGATGATCAGATAACCATTTTGGCATGAAGTGGACCGAAAACTTAATTTTTTGTTCTAAATGA
Source organism: Musca vetustissima (assembly GCF_032173495.1). Taxonomy (NCBI): domain Eukaryota; kingdom Metazoa; phylum Arthropoda; class Insecta; order Diptera; family Muscidae; genus Musca; species Musca vetustissima. The sequence continues at coordinate 32,862 of NW_026880951.1, read as the reverse complement.
TGTGTGTCAAGTTTCGTGGAAATCGGTTCAGATTTAGATATAGCTCCCATATGTATTTTTTTTTTTTTTGGTTTTAATCTGTGTAATAAAATAAAAAAAATGGATTTCGGAAAATAGTGCTTATGTATGTGAAGAGTACTAAATGGTAATAAACATGATATTAGATGTAGAAATAGAGGTGGAATTCGGAACTATAGTACAACAAATTATACAGTATTCACGATTTCCATATGAAATATGTTTTTGTATTCCCTTTTCGCATACGAAGTAGCGGGCACTTTGCTAGTTGTTTAAATAAAAGAGTAATATATTGAAATATGTAATAATTTTTTTAAGGAATAAAAACATGAATGTGCATGTCTATGCTGTGTGTGCATTTTTGTTGTCGTAATACAATGTTGTAAAGAGCGAGAGAGGGAGAGTGAGAAAGCGGCTGAAGACAGCAAACCCTCTGCTGGAAACAAAACGGTGCATGTTTTTTACTAACTACAAAAAAGTGCTTTCGGTTAATTGATGACAGGCAGCAACAAATGTGTGATTTAATGAGAATCCTATTGGATGGACAATGCTTGGTTGTTTTTGTTTGTGTATGGAGCCTCGGTTAACGCGAGTGTGTTTGTTGTTATTAGTCGAATCATCGGTAATAAATGGCAGACATTGTAGGTAAGTTTGTTTTCAGAATTAAAAAATTAATTATGACTGCAAAGAATTTTTTGTAGAGAAAAACGTAAATAAATGCGATACTATTTTTAGATACAGGCAGAAAAAGCCGTAAATATTTTAAATTATTTTTTAGACGTTCCACACAAGGTGTGGATTTTTTTAAAATTGTTTCATCGTCTAAATAGCAGCGTGAAATTTGGTAAAAATTTGTCAAGGTCCTAATATAGGCGTTGATTTATTAAAATTAATTTGTCAAGGCCCTAATATTATTCTAAGCCTTAATATTTTAAAAAATATTTTTTTCTAACCCCTTTATAGTCGTGGATTGTTGCCAGGGTATTATAGCTTTGTGCAGCCCCAAGAGTTTGTAACGCCGCGAAATATTAGTCCTAGACCCGCCTTTAAGTCATATCTCGACTTGCTGAGTCGATCTAGACATATGTGTCCGTCCGTCCGTCCGTCTGTCCATTATAATTTGAAACACGATACATTCCACAGTTATGGATCAATCTTCACGAAATTTTGCATGTAGGATGGGTTCTGGCCAATAAAGACTAGGGCTAAGTATATCGACTTTCGACTAATCGATTAATCGACTTTTTGTATTGAAAAGTCTAAAAGTGGAAGTTGACTTTTGATCTATGAGAAAATCGTAAAGTCGACTTTTCAAGGTCGACTTTCGATTTTCTTCATAAATACTTGGTTTATTATCACAAAGCCCAAGCTGCACAAAAATTACACTTTTCAGAACTTTACTTTATATTTCATTAATTCATATAAAAAAGGCTTTTAGAGGCTTCTATCGCCAAAAAAGGCATTTTAAGGCCTAAAAAAGGAATTTTGAGGCCTTTAAAGGCTTTTATCGCTTAAGAAAAGGCATTTTAAGGCCTTTAAAGGCTTCTGTCGCCTAAAAAAGGCCTTTAAAGGCTTTTATCGCCTAAAAAGGCATTTTAAGGCCTTTAAAGGCTTCTATCGCCTAAAAAGACAATTTAGTTTTCTGTGGTCTAAAAAGACATTTTAAGGTCTTTAAAGGCTTCTATCGCCTAAAAGAAGGCATTTTAAGGCCTTTAATGGCTTCTAATCTATGAGAAAATCGTAAAGTCGACTTTTCAAGGTTCGACTGGTCCAAACATCGCTAATTTTTACACGAGGAAGGAAGAATTAGAATTAGCATGCCTGTTTTGATAAAGATAGGTCAATATTTAGCGGGTCAAATGTGCCATGACTTTTGTGTGAATAATTACAACATTTTTATTCTATGGCGGCGTATACACTTACTCCTGAAGGACATAGACCCGAGAAGTTGATAGTTTATCCAAGAGGAGTAGTTAACCTTTAAATTGATACCAATTATATTGTCGTGTGTACCCGAATGTGGGAGTTACACTTAAATATTTGCAGGTGCTTACGTATTCAGATATTATTTAGTAACCCATTACCACACTGAAGCCGGAAATATAGCGCTGATCGTTTTTAAATTTTTCATGAGGTTCCAGTATTGCCAAGGGAAATGCCTATAATTTTCGGTGATGATCAGATAATAATTTTTGGGATGAAGTGGACGAAAACTTAATTGTTTGTGTTTGTCGATATAGCCCACAATTATCACAACACAACCCCTGAATATTAGTAATATTAGGAAAATATGCCAGTGAAAGGAAGAGATGCTGTTGACCTCTACTCGGGGAAGATGGCCCAACTAACACGAAATATTGCCAGGCTCGGAATAAAAATTCACAGAAAGTTAAAGTTCCGTGGTAGTTGTGTAGGGTATCGTATGATCGGCCCCGTCCGACTATACTGCCCCGCTCAGTGGTTTAAAATAGTTTTTTATGGTCTTACAGAGGTTTGGATTTGAAACAGGCAAAAGGAAACGAAATAGACCCACAGTTCCTTTTGAGAATATGCATAGAATCACTTTCTACGTCGATTTATGGATGACCGTCCGTCCGTCTGTCCATGTTAAACTGTAAACAAAGTACAGGTCGCATTTATTATTCAAATTGGATGACATTTGGCACAGCTCATTCATTTGGCTCAAGGACGAACCCTATTGAAATTGCGAAAAATCGGTTCAGATTTAGATAAAGCTCCCATATATATTTTCGCCCGATTTAATGTAAATGGTGTACCAAAGTCTCTAAATATCTTTCGATTTGCACGAGATTTGGCACAGCATACTGAATTGAGTCTAGAATGATGTGTGCTTAGCTTCGCTAAAATCGGTTCAGATTTAGATATAGCTCCCATACATATTTTCGTCCGATTTAAGGTAAATGGTGCACCAAAGTCCCTAAATATCTTTCGATTTCCACGAAATTTGGGACAGCGAAATTAATTAGGTCTAGAATGATGTAAGTTACGTTTCGCGAAAATCAGTTCAGATTTAAATATAGCTCCCATATATATTTTCGTCCGATTTAATGTAAATGGTGCACCAAAGTCCCTTTATAGCTTTCGATTTGGACGAAATTTGGCATAGCGTACTGTATTGAGAGTGGAATCATGTGTGTTAAGTTTCGTGAAAATCGGTTCAGATTTAGATATAGCTCCCATATATATTTTTGTCCGATTTTATGTAAATGGTGTACGAAAATCACTATATATCTTTTGATTTGCACGAAATTAGGTATAGTGTACTGAATTAGGTCTAGAATGGTGTGTGTTAAGTTTCGTAAAAATCGGTCGAGATTTAGATATAGCTCCCATATATAATTTCGCCCGATTTTATGTACATGGTGTACCAAAGTCCCTAAATATATTTCGATTCGCACGAAATTTGGCACATCGTAATGAATTAGGTCTAGAATGATGTGTGCTATGTTTCCTGAAAATCGGTTCAGATTTAGATATAGCTCCCATATATATTTTCGTCCGATTTAATGTAAATGGTGTTGCAGAATGACATGTTTATGGATTCAATTTCATATTACCGGTCCTTCAAAAATGCGACTTCTGTTAGGATTCATCAGTTGAATATACCCAAAGTGGTGAAGGGTATCATATAGTCGGCCCCGTCCGACTTTACTACTTTCCTTACTGGTTTTAAATTAATTTTTGGACGCCTTAACCAAGGCGTGGGGTTTTTAAATTAATTTTGGGACACCTTAACCGAACTAGTTTTAAATAAAACAATTTTAAAAATAATTTAATTATAATTTTTTTATTTTAATTACTATTTATTTAGTTTTTTAATTTAATCGCCTCCTATATAATAGATATATTTATATATATAAAGATTTTTGTTTTGAGTATAATATCATGTTTTCGTTACGATTTTTTACTAGGATCTCATTTTATTTTTTTTTTTAATTTTTTCATAGTTGTTGTTTTCAATTTTTTTTTACAATATAATTACACAGTTTATAACAGTATTATTTTTTTTATTTTTATTTTTTTTTTGAAATATAATTAATAAACTAATTTCGTTTAAGGTTAGGTTTCGTTTTTCTTTAACATTTAAAAATATTTAAAACATTGCAATTCATAGATTTTTTTCCATTTAAATTTTCAATACAATACCAACATTTGCGTTATGCCATAACCGACCATGGTTCCATTATGGTAGCTGTTCCTTTACTCTATTTTTTGTTCTTTGTGGTGTGGGTAGGACTGTGGTCTGAGGGATTTTGTTTGCTTATCATTTGTAGTAGTGTGTGTAGGTATGTGTGTGTGTTTGTTGGTTCTTATTTTATAAGGGATATGTGTTGATGTATATTTTTTGGTTTTGAGTTTTTTCTATGAGGCCTTTATAAATTGCAAAAAAAATTTAATTTTTTTTTATTTTTAGGGTTATATTTTTTTAACAAAAAATAGTAACAATAAATGTTTGCAATAGCAAAATAAATTTTATAAAAATTATTTTTTTATCTTTTTTTTATTAAATTTCCAAAATAATTTATGTAGCTTTTCATAAAAAATATATATTTATTTTTACAAAAAAATATTATAGAGATGCTAAAAGAAAAAAAGGTAATACCTGTAGGTTGGACGTAATATTTTATTCCGAACAGAGGTGGGGCAATGGGATTTATGATTTTTTATAAAATATTTTTTAAGGGCCAACACAAGGCGTGGATTTTTTCAAAAATTATTTTTGGAGGTCTACGAAGTGGCATGGATTTTTTAAAGATTTAGGGGATTAAATGGACCAAATAATTAATTTTTGTGTGATTTTCTGGTCGCTCCACAGACCGCAATTATGACAAAATTTGTATTCTGGGGCGTATATATTTACCCCTGAAGGGCATAGAGCCGCGAAGTTGGCAGTATATCCAAGAGGAGTGGTTGGCCTTTAAATTGATACCGATTATATTGTCGTATGTACTCGGATATGGGAGTTACACATAAATATTTACAGGTGCTTACGTATTCATATATTATTTAGTTACCCATTACCACACTAGAGGGCGGAAATATATTTTGAAATTTTTCATAAGGATCCAGGTACGGTCAAGCATAACGCCTATAATTTTCAGTGATGATCGGATAATAATTTTTGGGATGAACTGGACCGAAAACTTATTTTTTGTGTTTTTTCAAGTCGATGTATAGGCCACAATTGAAAGCTGAACATCACAAAACAACCTACGGTAAAGAGAATCTGGCCAGGTTATTAGAAGGGCTGTACTGAATATTAGTAATATTTGTTGACCTCTAGTCGGTCAAGAGGGTGCGAATGTCGCGAAATATTGCCCAAGCTCAGAATATAGAACAACAGAAAGTTAAATTTTCGTGGAAGTTGTGTAGAGTATCATATGGTCGGCCCCGTCCGACTATACTGCTCCGCTCACTGGTTTAAAAACTATTTTTGGGACCTTAAACAAGACGTGGATTTTTTAAAGAATATTTTTGGGGACATTAAACTGAGCGTTAATAGAAGCGAAGCCAAGTTCCCCTCCGGAAAAGGCGAACGAATGGATCTCTGAAGATGGAAAAGCCAAATCGAATTTGATTTGTATATTCCCCTACGGAACTGAAGCTGATTTAAAACTGTAATACATCAAATAATTTATGGGATAAATTGCATAGCATTTATCAGTCCAAGGGTCCTACTCAAAAGGCGATCAGCAGCATCGCCGTTGATTTTTGATTTTGCTAAAAATTAAGAACGGAGAGGAAGTAAGAGACCATATAAGGACGTTTCTTTATGGATAAAATAAACGAAATGGATTTAGAAATCATAGATGATTTGCTCACAATATTGTTGCTGTATAGTTTTCCAGAAGAATATGAATCGTTTAGAATTGCGATTGAAACGACAGGAAAAGTTGCATGATCCAGAAACGTTAAAAGTAAAATTGTTGGAGGAATACGAAGCCAGGAAAATAAATGAAAATGAAGAATCAACGGATGCAATGTATGTAAAGAAGTCTGGAAAGAAATTTGAACGAAAAGAAACCCGAAACGTAAGTGGAACAAAATTTATGTTCAATTGTTACTCGTGTGGAAAGGTTGGACATAAAGCCAGAGACTGCAGATTCAAAAATGCATATAAGAATATAGATGGAGACCAAAAAGAACGGGAAGCGAGAAATGCTCAAATATCAATGGTGGCGAATGCGGAAAAAGAACTATGGTGTTTGGATTCAGGTGCCTCATCGCATATGTGTTCTGATAGAGGTAAATTTTGCACCATCGGATATGCAGGTACAGATGTTTTGCATTTGGCAAATAATGACTGAACAAAAATTAATGGAACAGGAGTTGTCAAATTAAAATCAAAAGGTGGCAGCACTGCCAGATTAGAAAATACTCTTTATGTACCAGATATACGTTCGAATTTATTATCTGTTGCAAAAATGACAGATAGGGGTTTCCAAGTGACATTTTTCAAGGATAGGGCGATAGTGGTTAATCCAAAAACCAAAGAAACGCGTCTAAAAGCTAAAAGAAACGGAAATTTATATTATGCCGAAGAAGAGCTTGAAGAAAATTGCAGATCGGCACAAGAAATGTGTTCGTTAAAAGACTGGCATGAACATTTCGGACATCTCAACGAAAATGATTTGAAGGATATAGTTCGGAAGAAAAAGGTAAATGGTGTACATTTCGATACTAATGTAAAACTACAGGTGTGCGAAACATATATTAAGGGTAGGCAAGTTCAAGCCACATTCCCCAGGTCAACAAGGAATTCCTCAGAATTGTTGGAGTGGCCCTATGAGGGTGAATTCGCACGGAGAAATTCCTTATTTCTTGACTTTTATCGAATTGTGCGAAATACATTTTCTGAAAAAGAAATCAGAAGTGTTGGAAAAGTTTAAAGGATATCAGAAAATGGTGGAAAAACGAACTGGAAGGAAAATAAAGACGATACGATCAGATAACGGGACATAATATACCAATAATGAGTTCAAGAATTATATAAAAAAGGAAGGTATAAAACATGAGTTTAAAGTTGCATACACACCTCAACAAAACAGAGTGGCTGAGCGGAAGAATCGAACATTGGTCGAAATGGCTCGATGTATGATGATTCAATCTGGTGTTGCGCCGAGTTTCTGTACGGAAGCTGTTCATACTGCAAATCACATACGAAACAGATGTCCTTCAAAAAGCCTAAATGGAGAAATTCCTTTTAAAATTTGGACATATCGTAAGTCTGTGGTGAGTTATTTTCAAAAGTTTTGTACCACAGCATATATGTTAGAAAAGTCAAGGCGTCGTGGAAAATTTGAACCAAAGTCCAACAAGTGTATTTTCATTGGTTATACCGTAAAGTCAAAGGCATATCGACTGTGGGATCCTCAACGTCGAGAAGATGACGCGTTTATTCCCACTCAAGGTACAAGTTTAAAAAACAAAATTAGAGAAAATACAACTAATGAATGTGAGGAACCAGAAGAAGAAATGTCTGAAATCAATATTTCAGGGGAAACAATATCTGAAGATGAAGAAATGGAAGACTTCGATACCCAAATAGCCCCGAAAAGAGGTCCAGGAAGGCCCAAAAAACACAAAGTACAAACCAAATGGAATTATCGACCGTTATAAAGCTCGTCTTGTAGCAAAAGGTTTTAGCCAAATACCTGGCAAAGACTTTAATGAAACGTTTGCTCCGGTAGCCAGGATGGGTTCTATTCGTTTGGTGATGGCTATAGCTGCTGAATTCAAATTGGATGTGTTCCATTTGGACTTCGTTACAGCGTGTTTAAATGACGAAGTTGATGAAACAATTTATATGAAAGTACCCGATGAATTGGAGTACATATTGGAAAAATCTGAATTGAAAAAGTAGAAAGGTAACAAAGTATTTTTGTTGAAGAAGGCGTTGTATAAAAAGCTGGATGAAAAATTGAAGGAGTTACAACTCCAACCACTGGATTCATACCCTTTGTCGAAAGAAGGAGAAAAAATTACTATTGTGGCAATTTACGTCGATGATTTGATAGTGGCAAAAAATGACGAGAAAAATTGAAAACAGAATTAGGCAAATCTTTTGAGATGAAGGATCTAGGACGTTTGAATTTATGGCTTGGAATAGAGTTTCAGCAAGATCCAAATACAAAGGAAATAACAGAACAAATATGTACAGACAATTCTTAGTAAAGATGTATAGTTCGCGAACGAACTAGTTCAGATGAACGATTCAGTTGAATGAGCAACTGAACTAGTTCAGTCATAGTCGTTCTTTATAGTTCATTTGTCATTTATCAGCTGTTCGGACTTTTACATCGTTCGTTCGTTCAACCACGAATGTTTACCTTGACCAAAACATGTCACAACAACGAATTGCTTGCGTTTCATAGAGTAATATGTCATGGTAGTGGTAAATGATAATGTTGCTAACGAATTATTACATCGTTCGTTCTTTGCAGTTGGTTAGCCGACTTCACCTAAATGAACGCAACGATAAGATAGCCTCCGTTTTTATCAAACAACTCATCACGGTAATATTTAGGTATATGATGATAATTTTAAATGTTGCCAACCTAATACGGAATATTTTATGGCAGATAATTGTTTTTGTATTTTGTTCTTATTGATCATTGTGTTTTTGAACATTATAGATTTTTTTTACAAAATAAATATGTTTGCAAGGAGAAAACATAATTACATCGGGCTGCACTTCAAAGAAAATGGACAACTCCGAGTAATATGCAATTATTGCCAGGTGTCACTAAGTATTGCTGGGGGATCCCACGGAAAACTGGCCCTTCATATGAAGACGAAGCATCCGTTAACTCCGTTACACCTGAAAAGACAAGAAATGTCTCTAGGAATTCAAAGTACCCATACCACTAGTTCGGGACCTGAACCTATTGATGTTGAGGTGCCTATCACAAACTCTCAATCACGAAATCAACAACAAAGCATAACACAGTATATTCGCAGACGCCACCTATACGCAAAGTAGAAGCGATTGATATACAGGTACTTAAAATGGTAGCAAAGGGGGCATTATGCCTTAAAAATTGTGGAAGAGCTAGAATTCAAGAAGCTAATAGAGGCTGTATCGCAATGCCCAGGATACAATTTACCCACAAGGCAGACGTTGTCCAAGAACTTACTTCCAAAAGGTTATAATGAACTTTTAGAACGAATTAAAGAGGAAGTAAGATCAGCTCCTGCGCTATATATTACGACGGATGTATGGACGTCAAGAACACGTACCCCTATATGGCCGTAACTGCTCATTTTATAAATGAAAACTGCGTTTTAAAATCATATGTATTATCATGTGAGCAATTCAGCAAAGATCATACTGCTGAAAAATTGGCAGGATTTTTTTAAGATCGTTATGACAGATTTTGAAATTAGCAACAAAATTACAGTTGTTGTAAGTGACAACGCATCAAATATCACTGCGGCAATACGTCTAGGCAATGGAGGGATTTGGATGTTTCGCGCATAAATTTGGTTGTGGAAGCCGGATTGAAATAAATCAAAGACACTGTGGTAAAGTTGAAAAGCATCGTGGAGCATTTTCGAAGAAGCTCAAAAGACCTGAACAAATTTCTTAATAATCAAAAACTTATGGGTCTTCCAGAATTGAAGTTGAAACAGTCCGTCCCTACGCGATGGAGCTGAACTATAAAGAGCGATCTTCTTAATGAACTAGAAAGTACAACTCTAATCCTTAGGAGGTTTAATATGTCCGATTGCAAGCCCGTAAGTACACCATTGAATTATAGCACAAAACTATCATTGAACATGTGTCCAAGGACAAAAGAAGAAAAAAACAGAGGTAGAAAAACAGACATACCAAAATTTGGTTGGATCTTTAATGTATCTTGCAACATCCACCAGACCAGATATAGCTCACGCAGTTACTGTTCTGAGGCAATATAACACGAATTATGGAAAAGAACACTGGGTCGCTGGAAAAAGAGTTCTACGTTATCTAAAAGGGACAGAAAATTATGCATTGAACTTTAAAGGAAGAAATGAATCTCTTGTGGGATACGCAGATGCAGACTGGGGGTCAAATATTGATGACCGAAGATTATATACGGGGTATGCATTCAAGTTGGCAAATGCAGCAGTAAGTTGTCAAGTACCGAAGCAGAGTATATGTCATTCACCGATTGCACTAAAGAAGCTATTTATGTCAGAAGATTTTTGACGGAGGTACATGGAGAACAGAATACGACAACAATTTTCAATGACAATTAAGGTGCGGGATTGTTAAGTAAGAATCCAGTATTCCTCAACAGAACTATGCACGTGGACGACATCACTTCGTAAGGCAGAATGTCATGGATGGAACGTCATTGAAGTAAAATATTTACCTACCGAAGAGATGCCTGCAGATGTGTTAACAAAATGGTTGGCGAAAACGAATCACAATAAATGTTGGCGTGGATTTTTTAAAAATTATTTTTGGAGGAGTGGATTTTTTTTTAATTTTTCAAAAAATTCCCTCTTGTCTCCCCACCTCTGTTCCGTTTGTGGTGTTGCATTTCTTGTAGATTCATAGGCTAGGGTTTTGTTTTTTTTTCTTTCTTTTCTTTAATTAACATTTTTATATTTTTTCTCTCAGTGTAACATTGTGTGTGTGTGAGTGTGTGTTCTAAAACGAGGCACTTGTTCATGTATTTGTTGTTGTTGTAATTGTTATCGATTTTTTTGTATTTTTTTAAGGAAGGGTACAATTATCCTAGACACCTACATATTATCACTTAGACTGCAGAGTACTATAACATAATTTTTTTTCATCATATTTCCCAAGGACTAAGGGGGTGGGACCTTAGAGACCCCATCCCCCAGTGGAATCCATAACTCATAGTAAATTAAATTTTCGGTTGAATTATTTTTTTAAATTAAATTTCGTATTGCCACAAATCATCTGTAATTGCCATTTTCGCCATCACTGTCGCCCAGGTGAAACAGGGCTGTGGAATTTTCAACCGCACCACCTGCCGTTCTGGCTGATGCTGTTGCTGTCACATTCATATTATTGAGCCGATAGTTACTAATTGCCGTGGTCATAAAACTCTCCTCTGGATCGGCATAGAGACCCTCTCCGGTTTCATAGAGTACTCGATTTTTCAACTGTTCAATTTGATGCAGCAGCTTTAGGGTCTCATGATCTAAATTATCATCTTCGACATGGAGTTGGCGCTGTTGTTCCTCATCAACATCCCATTCTAGGGATTCGGGAGTGGAGATATGGGACCAGGAGTTGTGAGAGCTATTACGAGTTATGGAACGTTGAAGACGTGAATTGGAACGTAGCAGAGCCCGTCGCTCCCCCGAACGTTGCGAATCTTTCGTTTTGTAAGAACGTTGCCGGGCCGCTAGTTCTACCTCCGCCTCACTAGGCAACTCAGCCATTGAGGACATGGAAGCGATGGAATTTAATTGATCCTCTTCTTCATCCGCCGCCAGGCTATCGCCTCCACAACCTCCTCCACCACCACCATGGCTGACATAATGCCACGATTCATCGGCTGAGGTTTCATCACAGGGTTTTGAGTCCATCATTTGTAGCTGTTGATAGGTCTGCAACATTTGGGTCCGCTGCATTATCATGTGCTGTTGATAGTGGCGCATTTGACTATATTCATGTTCCCATTCCAGATCCAAAGAGGAACTGGCCCGGGAACTGGGTACTCGACTGGGTATATAGTTGACCGAAGATTCTTTGGTGTGGCCCGTGGTTATGAGGAGATTGGTGACATCCAGATTTTGTAGCTGGATGTCGGAGAAGCTGGAAAGAAAAAAGTGGATTTTTTTAAAAATTATTTTTGGGCTCTACAAACAGGCATGGATTTTTTAAAATTAATTTTTTAGGTTCTACACAAGGCTTGGATTTTTTAAATCATTTTTTCCGAGGTCTACATAAGGCGTGGATTTTTTAAATCATTTTTTCCGAGGTCTACATAAGGCGTGGATTTTTTAAATCATTTTTCCGAGGTCTACATAAGGCGTGGATTTTTTAAATCATTTTTTCCGAGGTCTACATAAGGCGTGGATTTTTTAAATCATTTTTTCCGAGGTCTACATAAGGCGTGGATTTTTTAAATCATTTTTTCCGAGGTCTACATAAGGCGTGGATTTTTTAAATCATTTTTTCCGAGGTCTACATAAGGCGTGGATTTTTTAAATCATTTTTTCCGAGGTCTACATAAGGCGTGGATTTTTTAAATCATTTTTTCCGAGGTCTACATAAGGCGTGGATTTTTTAAATCATTTTTTCCGAGGTCTACATAAGGCGTGGATTTTTTAAATCATTTTTTCCGAGGTCTACATAAGGCGTGGATTTTTTAAATCATTTTTTCCGAGGTCTACATAAGGCGTTGATTTTTTAAATCATTTTTTCCGAGGTCTACATAAGGCGTGAATTTTTTAAATCATTTTTTCCGAGGTCTACATAAGGCGTGGATTTTTTAAATCATTTTTTCCGAGGTCTACATAAGGCGTGGATTTTTTAAATCATTTTTTCCGAGGTCTACATAAGGCGTGGATTTTTTAAATCATTTCCACAGCTCAAGAACGAACCCTGTTGAAATTGGGAAAAAATCGGTTCAGATTTCGATATATTTTCGTCCGATTTGTTGTAGATGACGCACCAAAGTCCTTATATATCTTTCGATTTGCACGAAATTGGTGTTAAGTTTCCTGAATATCGGTACAGATTTAGATATAGCTCCCATATATATTTTCGTCTGATATTTGGTACATAGTGCACCAACGTCCCTATATATCCTTCGATTTGCACGAAATTTGGCATAGCGTACTGAATTGAGTCTATTGTGATTTGTGTTAAATTTCGGGAAAATCGGTTCGGATTAAGATATAGCTCCCATATATATTTTCGTCCGATTTAAGGTAAATAGTGCACCAACGACTTTATATATCCATCGATTTGAAATTTTGGATGGAATGTGGCACAGTTCATTTATTTGGCCCAAGGATGAACCCTATTGAAATTGGGAAAAATCGGTTCAGATTTAGATATAGCTCCCATATATATTTTTGTCCGATTTAAAGTAGATGGCGCACTAAAGTCCCGTATATCTTTCGATTTGCACGAAATTTGACACAACGTAATAAATTAGGTCTAGAATGATGTCTGCGAAGTTTCGTGAAAATCGGTTCAGATCTAGATATAGCTCCCATATATATTTTCGCCCGATTTAATGTAAAAGGTGCACCAAAGTCCCTATATACCTTTCGATTTGCACGAAATTTGTCATAACTGAATAAGGTCCAGAACGATGTGTGTTAAATTTCGTGAAAATCGGTACAGATTTAGATATACCTCCCATATATATTTTCGTCCGATTTAAGGTAAACAGTGCACCAACGACTTTATATATCCATCGATTCGCACGAAATTTGTCATAGCGTATTGAATTGAGCCTGAAATGATGTCTGCCTAGTTTCGTGAAAATCGGTTCTGATCTTGATATAGCTCCCATATATATTTTTTGGTCCGATTTAAGGTAAATAGTGCACCAAAGACTTTATATATCCGTCGATTTGCACGAAATTTGGCATAGCGTACTGAATTGAGATATAGCTCCTATATAGTTTTGTCCGATTTTATGTAAATGTTGCACCAAAGTCTCGAAGTTTGGCATAGCGTACTGAATAGAGCCTAGAATAATGTGTGTATAGTTTCGTGAAAATCGGTTCAGATTTAGATATAGCTTCTATATAGTTTTGTCCGATCTTAGGTTAGGTTTGGGGATGTGCAGTCACTTATGTGGCTGCAGCACTCTGAGACCGGTTAGGTCCGTTGTTATCATTCACAAGAAGAGATACGGTGAAGAGAAGAGACAAAGACAGATCTGTAGGGGAGAGAAGATTAGTGAATTCAAGGAGAGTTGAGAATCTTACATAAATATGTGAAAGAAGAATGAAGGTCGATGGCTCTATGAGTCAGACAGAAGATGTGTTATGTGTCAAGGTTGGAACATACAACCTCTTTATGTTTCTAATTATGCTGTAGATTAGAGCAGGTTCGGTTGTTGGGAAGAAGCTGAGACTCGGTAGAAAATGAGCACCCACTTGCCTGTGCCGCCTGTAAGCCAGGGCTGGGCAATGACACAGGAGATGCTCAATTGTCTCCGTCTCCTCCTCGTCAACGCAGAGTCTACAGTAATCAATTGGATCAAGATCCCATTTACTAGTAAAAGCCGTGATGTTGCAGTGACCAGTGATGATTCCCGTCATCACTCTAATTTCAGCTTTGCTCAGGTTCAACAGTGGATCAAATGGATCTTGACACGTTGCACCTAGGTTCGTTGTACCAAAGTTCACAGGCTATTTCGTCAAAGAATGCCTCAAAGTTCCGATAAAAAAGACATATGGGTGGTTTGATTGAGTCATCAGTTTCTAGATCGGTGGAGTGAGATCCTCGTCTAGCTAGTTCGTCCGCTCTTTCATTGCCCAAGATTTCACAATGTCCTGGTACCCAACACAACCGATAGCTATAGGTAAGTTCTTCCAGAGCTGCTCTACACTTGAGGACGGCTTCGGATTTGATATAACAAGATTTGATGGCTTTAAGAGCCGCTTGACTATCCACAAAGATAGTCAACGGTTCAGCGACCTCAGCAACCAGACTTTTTATCAATTCCGCTGCCTTCCAGATCGCGAAGATTTCAGCTTGGAAAACACTACAGTTGCAATCCAGCTTGTAGGTTAATTCAAGGCCTAACCTTTCACAGTAGACGTCTGCCCCAGTATCTTCTTCCATCTTGGATCCGTCTGTATAGAAGGCCAGACCGTCCAGAGGAGGGTTACTTCGTTTCCAGTCAGGAACAACGATATCTACATCGTCAAATCTCAGGATTGGTGATATATAGTCGCTTAGTTTAGCGCGTTGGTCAGAATACTACCATGCCCAAAGGTACCGTTCCGCCAGAGCTTTGTTCATGCAGCCTTAGGGCGCTACGCGCGGTCTGACACTTAATGCTGAGGCCCAGAGGCTTGAAGTACAGCATTTGGTTCAGATCTGCTTGTGGCGTACTCCTTCTGGCTCCTGTAACTAAAATCGCGGCTCTTTGTATCTTGTCTAATTTACTGGATGTCGACATGAGGCTCAGACAGTTCAACCAAACAAGAGAACCATAGGACAAGATGGGCCTCACTACAGTGTTATACAGCCAGTGTATAGTCGATGGTTTTAGCCCGCATCTTTTCCCAATGAAGTTCTTGCATGCATAGAGTGCAATCATCTCTCACTTCGCCCGCTCCTCAACGTTCCTTTTCCATCGTAGTTGACAGTCCAGGACTGTGCGAGGTACTTTGCTTCGGGAGATAGATGAAGTTGCACTCCATCCAGTGGAACAAAAACGCCGACCTTACGCTTCCTAGTGAACATTACCAGTTCCGTCTTCGTTGGATTTACACCAAGACCATTTGCCCTGGTCCAGCGCGACAGCGTCAGTAAGGCTCTTTGCATAAGCTCCGAGGATGTAGACGGAAATTTCCGGAAATCAATATTACCACGTCGTCCGCATAAGCTACAACTTTGTCCGATCTTAAGTAAATGGTGCATAAAGTCCCAATATATCTATCGATTTGCACGAAATTTGGCATCGCGTACTCAATTGAGTCTAGAATGATGTTTGCTAAGCATCGTAAAAATCGGTTCAGATTTAGATATATTATATCATGTCAATGTTCTTGCGATAAGGCGGAGTCTGTTAGGAGACATATGTAAAATATACCCAAAGTGGTGAAGGGTATCATATAGTCGGCCCAGTCCGACTTTACTGCTTTTCTTACTGATTTAACATTATTTTTTTTAGTTCCTTACCTTTCTCCATTATTCCCATTGCTTAGTTTGGCATATGTCGTATCCTGATGCTGCCAAAATTTGTCCAAAATGTGTGAAGATTTTTTCTGAAAAAAAAATATTTTTTTTCAAAATTTAAAGGAGGATCGGACGAGGGAGTTTTGGCCTTGGTTTTCACTTACCTTCCTCTTAAAATTCCATATGCGAAATATAAAATTATCCCGCTTATATGAACCGCTCACATTCGAGATTAAATCGAAATCTTGGTCATCTGTTGAATGGCGCCTAAAAGTAGACAACAGCAAAAGGAATACACAATGAATGGTGGATAATACTAAGCTAAGTACTGCGAACAAAAGCACTGACACTGAGGCAGCAAATTAATTTCAATAGAAAATTGCCGGGGCCATATATCACGAGACCCCTCCCGAGCCCCCCTCAATTCAACCTTCTTTGATGGGCCTCAAGCCCAACAATCGCAGACACAATTTGGCACTTGAAGAAAAGAAAAAAAATTGCAAAATAAAATTCTATATATGTGAACTAGCTAACTAACAACAGTTACAAATTCTTGTGTATGAATGAATGGCACACACACACTCATTCATTCTCATTCTAAACAAAAAAACCAGCGGCAGAAGCATACTTTTAGGCTATTGACCTCTGGGTTTAAGGGCTTTTTCTTTTTTTTGTGCGCTCTGTGTATGTCTGAGAGAGAGTGGAAAAAAGCGAAACTAGCTGGTTGACTGGTTCGTTGATATGGCTTAAGTACCTCCACATCCACCCCCTCCCCTTGTACTACCCACCCCCCTTCGAGCAGTAGAAGGGCCCATCCGCTCAGTCTATAAATTTATAACACCTCATGCCTTTGTCGTTGCGACTTGCATGCTTCCAAGTATTTATCTGCTGAGGTATTTTTTTTCGCTACAACAACAACAACAAGAGTTGTCGTTGTTGTTGTTTTTATGGTTATTCTATAGCTGACGTTGCCATGTTGTTGGGTTACATTTTTTTTTGTGTGAAGTTGTTGTTCGACATAACCGGCAATTGTTGGCACAATTGACAGAGAACAAGGTACTACTACCACTACAGAGTCAACAACTACAACTATGACAACAAAAAAACAACAACAACTACACGATTAGAGGTTTGAATAAATTTTTTGGTATTGTTCGCTGGCGAATTTTCTTTTCATTGTGACACACATTGTGTCAAGTATTTCTAAGGCGAAGGCAGTGGAAATTTTTTTGAGGACCCTCAACGTGGTGGGGATTTTTTAAAAAAATATTTTTGAGACATCCACGAAGGCGTGGATTTTTTAAAAATTATTTTACGAGACCAAAGCTACGGATTTTTTTTTTAAATATTTTTAGGGCCTTACTAAAGCTATGGATTTTTTAACAAATATTTTTGAGGCTTTTCAAAAGCTACGGATTTTTTTTTTAAATATTTTTGAGACCTCCACAAAGGCCTGAATTTTTATACCCTACACAACTATGTTGTCAGGGTATTATAGCTTTGTGCGGCCTCAAGAGTTTGTAACGCCGAGAAATATTGGTCCTAGACGCACCTTTAAGTATACCGATCGTCATAACTCGACTTGATGAGTCGATCTAGACATGTGTGTCCGTCGGTCCGTCTGTCCATTATAATTTGTAAACACGATACAGGTCACAGTTATGGACCCATCTTAACGAAATTTTGCATGTAGGATGGGTTCGGGCCAATGAAGACCCCTATTGCTTTTCGTAAAGATTGGTTAAAATTTAGGGGATGAAATGCACCAAGGCTGCAGTTATGGCCCAAACATCGCGGAATTTTACATGGAGAAGGGGATCGGGCCAAAGAATAAGCTTTTGATAAAGATCAGTCAATATTTAGCGTATCAAAAAAAAAAAAAAAAAAAAAAATTAACGAGGTTGGATAGGCCTCGTTAAAAAAATTGCTACGGATTTCAAAAATATATTTTTGTGGCCTTACCACAGCTACGGATTTTTTAAGGCCTTACAAAAGCTATGGATTTTGTTTTTTTTTGATTATTTTTTGAGGTCTTACCAAAGCTATGGATTTTTTAAAACATATTTTTGAGCCCTTACCAAAGCTACGGATTTTTATACCCTACAGACAACTATGTTGTCAGGGTATTATAGCTTTGTGCAGGCCCAAGAGTTTGTAACGCCGCGAAATATTAGTCATAGACCCACCTTTAAGTATATCGATCGTCATATCTCGACTAGCTGAGTCGATCTAGACATGTGTGTCCATCCGTCCGTCTGTCTGTCCATTATAATTTGTAAAGACGATACAGGCCACAGTTATCGACCAATCTGCACGAAATTTTGCATGTAGGTTGGGTTCTGGCCAATGAAGACCCCTATTGTTTTTGGTAGTGATCGGTTAATATGCTTGAACAACAAGAAATCAAATCGATCATGTTGTGATAGACGGAAGGCATTCATCCAGTGTTTTAGACGTCCGATCAATCCGGGGAGCGAATATTGATTCGGACCATTACCTTGTGGCAGCCAAGGTACGCACCCGTCTTAATGTAGCAGCAAAGGTGCGATCTAATGTAACACGGACATTTGACGTCGAAAAGCTGCAAACACAACAGATAGCAGAAGCCTACTCCGCTCAACTTACCCAACTGCTTGACGAAATCACCCCTGGTCCCGATAATAATATAGAAGTACAATGGCAAAGAATTGCCCACCCCCTGCAAACTGCAGCAAAAGCAACACTTGGGTACCAGAGACCACCATTAAGAAATCCGTGGTACGATCAGGAGTGTCGTAATGCTACTGATATGAAAAATGCAGCGTATAGGGCAACCCTGTGGGCAGTAGCAACACGTAATGCGATGGAGAACTTTTGGGAGAAATGGAAAGAGGAGCAACGTATTTTCAGAAAAAAAAGAAGAAAGAGCCAGAAAAACGTGAGCGTGAGCAAATCGAGATGTACAGGAGTCAGAATGAAGTCCGAAAATTCTTCTCGACTACTCGAATGACATCGACATAATTGATCGAACACTGAGAGCGGTAACAGCCACCTTTGAACGAATTGAGAAGGAGTCTGCCAAAATGGTACTGCCAGTAAATGGCGAGAAGACCAAGCTGATGGTATCAACGCGCAAGACGTCCAGTAGACTCGGACCGACTGTGGAACTTGAGAACTACAGCTTCGGGGTAGTTAAAGATTTGATATACCTTGGTACCGCCATAAATGAATGACATCAGTTTTGAAATTCGGAGAAGGATAGTAATAGCCAACAGATGCTACTATGGTCTAAGTAAGCAGTTTAGAAACAAGGCCACCTCCCGCCAGATCAAACTCACACTTTACAAGACCCTAATACTATCCGTACTTGCGCAATCAGAAATTCTCCGAAAGATATACAGGCCGATCTGCGTCGACGGTGAATATCGGTGTCGAATGAACCATGAGTTGTACCAGGTATTCTCGGACATCGACATTGTTATACATATTGAGCTGCAGGGACCACGTTGGCTAGGTCATGTTGTGAGAATGGATGAAGATGGCCCAGCCCAGAAGGCATATAAAAGCGAACCAGCTGATGGTTCCCGCAGAAGGGGAAGACCAAGAATACGATGGAAAGATCAAGTCGAAGACAACATTGCCGAAAATGGTCTTTCAAATTGGAAATTTTTTCCAAGCTCGGCTTATGGAACGAAAGTTCTGTCACTAGCCTGCTAAGAAGAAGAAGATAGATTTACCCCTGAAGGACATAGATCCGAGAAGTTGATAGTATATCCAAGAGGAGTGGTTGACCTTCAAACTGATATTTACAAGTGCTAACGTATTCAGATATTATTTAGTAACCCATTAGGGCGGAAATATTGCGCTGATCCCTCTGAAATGTTCCATGAGGATCCAGGTATGGTCAAGGACAACGCCTACAATTTGCGGCGATGATCAGGTAATAATTTTGGGATGAAGTGGGCCGAAAACTTAATTTTTGTGGTTTTTCGAGTCGATCTATAGACCACAATTGAAAGCCGAACATCACAACACAACCCACGGTGAAGGGAACCTAGACAAGTAATTAGAAGGACTGTACCGACTATTAGTAATATTCAGAATATATGTCAGTGAAAGGAAGATGTGCTGTAGACCTCTAATCGGGCTAAGAGTGTGCAAATATCACGAAATATTGCCAAGGCTCGAAATAAACACCCGTTACCACAGTTAGAGTTCCATGGTAGTTGTGTAGGGTATCGTATGGTCGGCACCGTCCGACTATACTGCTCCGCTCACTTGTCTTGAAAATATTTTTGGGGGCCTATACAAAGCGTGGATTTTTATGCCCTTCACCACACTGCGATACAGAATATTATGTCTTTGTGCATATGTTTGTAACAGGCAAAAGTAAACGAGATAGACCCATAGTTCCTTTTGAGAATAGAATCACTTTCTTAGTCGATTTATGCATGTCCGTCCGTCTGTTGGTGTTAAATTGTAAACAAAGTACAGGTCGCAATTATGATCCGAATTGGATGAAATTTAATACAGTTCATTTATTTGGCACAAGAACGAACCCTATTCAAATTGGGAAAAATCGGTTCAGATTTAGATATAGCTCCCATATATATTTCGTCAGATTTAAGGTAAATGGTGTACCAAAGTGTCCATATATCCTTCAATTTGCACGAATTTTGGGATAACGTACTGAATTAAGTGTGGAGTGATGTGTGCCAAGTTTCGTAGAAAACGGTTTAGTTTTAGATATAGCTACCATATATATATTTTCGTCCGATTTAAGGTAAATGACACCCATCTATCTTTCGATTTGCACGAAATTTGGCACAACGTACTGTATTAGGTCTACAATGATATGTGTTAAGTTTCCTGAAAATCGGTCCAGATTTAGATATAGCTTCCATATATATTTTCGTCCGATTTAATGTAAATGGTGTACCAAAGTCCCTATATATCATTCGATTTGCACGAAATTTGGCATAGCGTACTGAATTGAGTATAGAATAATGTGTGTTAAGTTTCGTGAAAATCGGTTCAGATTTAGATATAGCTCCCATATATATGTTCGTCCGATTTTAGGTAAATAGTGCACCAAAGGACCTATTTATCTTTTGATTTGCACGAAATTTGGCCTAAGGTACTGAATTGAGTGTAGAATGATGTGTGCTAAGTTTCGTGAAAATCGGTTCAGATTTAGATATAGCTCTCATATATAGTTTCGTACGATTTTATGTAAATGGTGCACCAAAGTCCCTATATATCTTTCGATATGCACGAAATTTGGCATAGCGTTATGAATTAGGTCTAGAATGATATGTGTTAAGTTTCCTGAAAATCGGCCCAGATTTAGATATAGCTCCCATATATATTTTCGTCCGATTTTATGTAAATAGTGCACCAAAGGACCTATATATCTTTCGATTAGCAAGAAATTTGGAACAGTGTACTGAATTAAATCTAGATGATGTGTACTAAGTTTCCTGAAAATCGGTTCAGATTTAGATATAGCTCCGATTTTATGTAAATAATGCACCGAAGGCACAAAATTCGGTTTAGCTGGAGGTATTCTGTAGCGTATAGCAGAACTGCAGGTAGAAGAAAGAGCTGCAGGTATTCCAACACTCCTATAGGAAGAAAATACCTCCAGCTCTTTCAAAGGAAGCAGAATATGTGTGCCAGCAGCTTATCCATGGGAAGAAGAAGACCTCCAGCTCATCCACAGGAAGAAGAATAGCTGCAACTCTTCTAGAGGAAAAATAATACATGCAGCTCTTCCACAGGAAGAAGAATACCTCCAGCTTTCCTATATGAAGAAGAATACTTCCAGCTTTTTCACAGGAAGCTGAATATCTGCAGCTCTTTCAAAGGAAGAGGAATGCCTGCAGCTCTTCCATAGGAAGAAGAATACCTGTAGCTCTTTCATAGGAAGAATAATACAAGCAGCTTCTCCGCAGGAAGAAAAATACCTGAAGCTCTTCAACAGTAAGAATAATATCTACAGTTCTCCTCTTGGAAGAAAATTACTCGCAGATCTCGTATATGAAGAAGAATACCTCCAGGCAAGAGGAATACCTACAACTATCCTATAGCAAGAAAAATCCATGCAGCTCTCCTATAGGAAGAAGAATACCAGAAGCTCTTCCACAGGAAGAAGACTCCTGCAGCTCTTCCACAGGAAGAGGAATGCCTGTGGCTCTCGCAAATGAAGAAGAATGCCTCCAGCTCTTCCATAGCAAGAAGAATACCTCCAGGTTTTTAAGGGACCATCTGAGCTCTTTCAAAGGGAGAAGAATACCAACAGCTTTTTCATAGCAAGTACAAGACCTCCAGCTCTTCAACAGAGAGAAGAATACCTGCAGTTCTTTCAGAGGAAAAAGAGTACCAGCAGCGCTTCCGCAGGAAGAAGAATAGCTGCAGCTCTTCCACACGAAGAAGAATACCTACAGCTCTGTTATATGAAGAAAAATACATCCAGCTTTCCGATAGGAAGAATAATAACTCCAGCTTTTTGAAAGGAAGCAGAAAGTCAGGAAGCAGAATATCTGCAGCTTTTCCATAAGATGAAGTAGAAGACCAACAAATCTTCCATGGGAAGAAAAAGACCTCCAGCTCTTCCATAGGAAGAAGAATACCTGCAGACGTGTGTGAAAGTCGGTTCAGATTTAGATATAGCTCCCATATATAGTTTCGCCCGCTTTGTTTAATTGGTATGCCAAGGTCCCACGAAATTTGGCATAGCGTACTGAATTGAGTCTAGAATGTTTTGTGTAAAAGTTCTTGAAAATCGGTTCAGATTTTGATATAACCCCCATATATATGTTCGCAACTTAAAGAAGGCGTGGAATTTTTTAAAAATTATTTTTTCGGATCTTAAGCAGGGCGAGGATTTTTTAAACATTATTTTTTCGGAACTTAAGCAAGGCATTTAAATAAATTTAATTTTAAAATTGGAATCCTCCTTTCCATTAAAAATTTATTACCAGTTTTTCCCTCATATTTCTCAATTTTTAGTTTTCTTGGCCGTTAGCCTCTTCTTTCACATCGATGTCATAAAATATGTTACAATTATAACTACACACATAACCCTGGTCATATCTTTTGCATATTTTTCTTGCGATACTATTGCATACTTTTGGGGGTGTTATTGAATTTTCTGTTGCGTATTGTGAATCTGATTTATTGGGGGATAAGAAAAACGATTTCCATAAATTTAAATCATGAAATATTCAGATGGCCAACCAAAAGGCAAAAGGATGCCAAAAGAGAGGATATGAAGAAAAAGAAGATACCTGCTTGGAAAGTCAGGTGGAAATACGGCCTACAAAGACCGTCATACATTTGTTTGTTATTGCTTGTAGAAGGACACCACTTTGGATATACACAAAAGCTCCTCCAGAAGATAGAATAAATGTATCATCTTTGGGGTACATGAAATGTATCATTTGTATAAACATTTGTATAAACAAAACAAAATTATGTATAAAAGCTATATGTAAATCTCGCTTTAAAAAAAGGATGACTTGAATATCTGGCTTTGCCGACTATATTATAAACTACAACATTAAACACGGAATAATTGGTTTCCTTTCTTTTATGAAAGTACTTAGCTCCACCGCCACGTCAAGGCTTATTCCTTGGAGGAGTAAAACAGTCGAATAATAAAACACTACTAAAGTAGCGGCCATTCAACATGTTTCAGTTGTTAATATAGCCATCATGTAATGATGGTGGAAATAACATATTTAATATATCTTCATTGTCTGACTAAATTTTTAACAGGTGTTAAGAATTGGAGACAAAAAAATGGAATAATTAGTTTCCCTTCTAGTTTGAAAGTACTTAGCTCCACCGCCACGTCAAGGCTTATTCCAAGGAGGAGTAAACAGTCGAATGATATAAAGCTACTACGCAGAATAGCTTATCCTTCGACATGTTTTGGTTTTATTTTTACTTGTAATATAATTGCAAGAAAAACAATCAATTCAAGCAAATAGGATTGTCTTAAAACTGTTAACATAAGTTAGCAATTTAAAACACTTTTGATATGTATTCATTTTGATATACAAATAATATATCAAATGTACAATTGCATTTTATTTCTTGCTAAAATCATGTATTATAAACTAAGAATTTGTTACAGGTTTATTTAATATGTGAATACATATCACGTCATGGCATTTACTTAACTAAAAATTAATACAATAAGAGAAAATATTACAATTCAATTGGATATGTTAACACATATCGTGTCATGGTAACTATGTACAGTTTCGTATGTTATAGCATTTATTATGCTATCGTCAATATTACTGAAACACCAATCAATTTGTGTTAAACCTTTCGTTGTTGGTGTATTCAGAATAGAAAGAAGGTTGTTATTGTTTAGGAGTATTTCAGTTTCCGATTTTGTTCGTTGTCGGCATATATTGAAATCTCCTAATATAACAACCTTTTGAGAGTTTGTATTTATGCAGTTCTCCAAAACATAGTGTAGTTCATGATGAAGAATGCACCCCATAATTACTGTTTCGATATAAGACCATTATGTGAATATCTCTAATTTGAAACACCAGGAATTCAAATGTTTTATTATGTACATGGACCTTTTTTTGGTATTTATACTGAGTAAATTCTGAGATTTCATTTTTCACAAAAACAATTAAGCCCCGTTTACATCTTCGACTGCTTTGGTCCGTTGAATCCAGTCTCATTCTTGGCAATACTGTGAACCCTGGAATTTCATAGTTTTCATTATGCAGCGTCCAAGTTTCAACAAAACATAGTACGTCAGCCTTTAACATTACCGAATCATTCCGAATGTCTTCAATATGAGCATGAAGGCTTTGAACATTATGGTATACAATTTTCAAAGCAGTAATCTCATGCATAAACTCGTAATGGGTTTTAAGACACTTGTTCGTTCGTAAGTTTGTCATTTCCAATTGTACATTATCATTTTCTTTAAATGGCTTTGGTGGTATAAATGAACCCAGCAGAAAAAGTCCAGCAGCAGTAGTCGCTCTACTACAAGCTACATATAGTGCTGATCTACTCATGCGAGACTTCAAGTGCACGGCAACTTTTTCATACGTAGCTCCTTGGCTCTTATGAATAGTTATGCCCTCTGCTGGTACAATTGGAAACTGCTTCCGATCTATATTAACCTGTTCATTACGTTTATATTGAAAGCTTTTTACGCAAACATCAATTGGTGTCCATAATGATTCACACGGATGTCTTTTTTTGGAACGGGCTAAAATTCCTGTATTTTCCTGAGGAAATTTCATCCAAAGAGTAGAAGGTTTTCTCGTTGTGCCGATGAAATCTATTTCCATTAGTTGACCAGTAGCTCCATTCACCAAACCATCACTGGTGTCAATATTAACAGTTACCATATATTTAGCTGTAGTTTTTAATATCAACTGATATGGTAATCCCTGCGTTTCCGATACCTTAAATGTTTTCACAGATTCCAAGATTCTGTTCCTATTTTCATCTGTTAAACCCGTGGATTTCACAAAATCACATGCAGTAGATAGAACCTCTTCTGTAGGAATAGAGCTCAACTTCAAAGTATTGAATATGTTGACTTCATCATTGGAGCAAAACAGATGAATGGCTTCATCAGGAACAGCAGTCGGTGATACAATGCGCTGTCGCAAAAGGGAAACGTCATCATTGGTCATTTGTCCAGAAGCCATATTATTTAGAGCAATAGCAAACGATCGATCTTCTCTTTGGCGCATTATTTCTGTAAGTTCGAAATACTTGAATTTGTCCCACGTGGTGGTTCCATATATTGTAGCGTATGGATCAGTCGTTGGTGCTGCAAATATCCACCGATCACCAACAGGTGAAAGTTGCATTAAGTCTCCAAATACTAGTACCGATATACCGCCAAAATATTCAGAACTTTTGAATATTTGCTTTAGTCTTGCATCTAAATAGGAAAACATTTTTGCCCCTACCATTGACACTTCGTCAATAATCAGTAACCTCAAATTCATAAGTTTGGTGTAAATTGAATTTAAAGCATCAGGACCTAACGGCCTCAGTTCTGAATTTGACTGATTAACGGGAAGGGAAAACATTGAATGCAATGTTGCACCACCAATGCCAAATGCAGCTTTACCTGTAGGAGCTGTCAATAGCACTTTTATTGAAGTTGGGTCGGACCCTGGGATAGTATTGAGCCTTCTGTTAATGGTTTGATAGATAGCCGATATTAATCTACTTTTCCCAACACCTGCACCACCACCTACAAATTCATAAAATGTTGATCCACATTTTATATTATGGGAAAGATGTGTTAAGTACAATTTTTGCCTTGTATTCAAGGTTCGAACCATATTCAATAGATCGGAATCAGACATTAAAGGAGGAAGTTTAATTATCCGGATAGACGCTTCACAATTTTCATTCGATGTGCCATCACCCTGCGTATGTAATATGTTTACATTCGGATCTATGTCTGGCACCCCAAGAACTCTGAATTCGTCATCAACATTTCGTATTTCTTCTTCCTCGGCAATATCTTCTATTCTCTCTTCATCTCTTAGACGCTGAAGAACATTTTCGAGTTCTCGATCCTCAAATACATCGTATTTTTTTCTGTTCAACTCAATACGTTCTTTAAAAGCATTACAGGAAGCTTCGTTGTCATTTTGAAGTAAGTCAATATCTTCATTTCTCCAAGGATAGAACAGCATCATGAGCTCTCTAAAATAGTCACTTCTGTGAGTGTTAACGTTATATCGTCTGTAACGAATAACATGAGGCTTAACTTTTTCTTGGATGAATCCACTATTATCCTTCAATTGGAAAATGCCTAAAGTTTGCTCAGAATTTTCTTCGTGGTCGTCATGCTCTTCGTAGTCCCCTGTACTGGCATTGTTTCTGCGGGTTCTGGAATATTTATAATTGGCTGCGAAGTCTGCCAAACATAAATCTTCTAGTTCATCAGGTCTTTGAATATAGTGTTCTAAAATACCGACAGCATAAATATCAGAGGAATCGGGAGGTAAGTTCAGTAACTGTTCTCGAGGTCTCAAAATAAATACTCGTTCCTCCGGTCGCCCGGTATTGATATAAACTTCAGCGTTACTACTTTCGGAAAGCCGCATTCCTAAACAGCAATATGTGGCTTCTTGTGCTGATATTTCAGTACCCGAGATAAACTTATGAGCAATGTGCTGTAACTTTTGCTTTATAGAATAATTACCAGCTCGTATCTCGTCGACAGCATCACGAAGTATTCTGGATACACCACGATTTGATTTATTAATGTAGTTAATGATATAACTACAGCACGCATAAGGATCTAGGATATATTGAATATCCATATTTGCTCTGTGCAGTGACAATATTGTTGGATTGTATGCATTGACCATTTTATCTTCGAACCTTCTTTTTAAGAAAATTTTAGGCTTTTTTAACGAAGATCTAAGAGCTAATAAATAATTATCGTACGTTAGACCTATATTTTCGTGTGCCAGAAAATCATTAAAATTATTTAATTGAGAGACTTGTTGAGAGTCCAAATTAGCATTTAATAAACTTTGAATTTTATCATAATTATCTTTATGCTGCAGAAAATTCTCAAAATTATCCGGAAGGGGCAGCAAAATCTCTGTGCTTGGCATAGGCGGATATGGCATACCATACCGGCAAATCTTTTCACCACGAAATTCTCTGATACAGGAACGATTGTGGTTGTGGCGCTGATATGATATAAATTCCTGTAAATTTTCATTAGAACCGTCTGTGGAAATATATTTATCTATAAAAGTAATTACAGATGAAAAGGACGAAGAATTATTTAGATCTATTTTGGGTGCATCCTTAAGCCAATACATGCCATGAATGTGCGGAGAACCACGTTGTTGGAATTCTACTCTCCAATAGTATTTCTCTACAAAATGATTGTCGAAAATTCCACCATTCATTTTAAATAAAGAAAATAATTGCCTGAAACGGAAATCAAAGTAGCGGGAGCATGTAATCGCGTCACTTCGAATCAATCGAGCTTTATCCGCAAATGATAGATTTGAAGCATCTTCTTCAGATATGTCAATTTTGTCAACAGTTTTACAGAGAATTACTAAAAGTTCTACCCATTTAGTTTCGGCTGCAGATAATGTTATAAAAAACGTAGGAAGACCGAATTGTCTGATCATTGCAACGGCTTTCTTTTTTTCTCCTTCCCAGTGAGCTGGTGACGTTCTTATTCCTTTGAGGATGCGATAGCCGTCATCGTGTTGAATAAGACTATTCATATATGACTCGTCTAAAGCATGTCTGGCTGTAACATTTCCAGATCGCGTGTGTTTCCTCAAAGCGATTGACATAGCACTTTTAATGGTTAAAAGCTCTAGTTTTTTGTAACTATAAAGTATTTTATCTACTCTACAGCATCGTCTGTCATAACGTCGGAGTTCGGAGCGGACAATTTTTGAATAGGTTTCAGTACAGGAACGTTTTTTACCGCAATAGATAGAAACAAACGCTAACTCCTCAGAATCAACATCAATTATCATATCTATTGGCCGACGTCCTTCACCTGGAGCCATTACAACTCGTTGGTGAGGTACATTTTCAACAGCTCTACATTCCAGCATTGTTTGTTGGCCACCAGGATTAAGATTTTCCATTGCATATTCATCGACGTGCGGAATATCATCGACAGTGGCTGCAGTAGATAGCTGATTTTGGAAAATGTTTTGAATTTCTTCCCGATCTTCCTGATTAGCCACAAAAGGCACGACCTGTGAAGAATTAAAGCCTTCAAACCAACTTTCGTCAATTGTAATACCATGTTTGATATACAACTCAGTGTTAATCAAATGCCTGGCTGCATCAATTACCTTCGCTGGTCTGATTGTTTCAGTCATATAATCATGCTGATATGCCATGCGACGTTTAAGGTGTAATTGAATCACCTGAGCTTGATCGAAGTTTCTTGGCAGGGATGTTACCGTTTCACTAACGGATATCGGCACGTTGACTACTGCTCCGCGAATAGCACTTTGTCTTTCGAATCCTAGAGCAACGATTATCATGAAAGGCAATCGTGCTGTAACCAATCGTTCCTCTACCGACGTTAAGTCTTTTAGAGGACTCGGGATGTCCGGAAAGTCTAAACCGTTTGCGAGACATATATTCGGTCTTTTCCCATTCTTGATTGCTCGACTGCAGGTTTTACAAAAAGTATATGAGCCATCAACCGAGGGAAACCTTTCAGATAAATAAAATACTTCATTAATAAAATTTAAATTTGACATACCTTGTTTTTGCAATGATTCCACCTGGTGAGGAAACCATAAACCGCCACAGCATGTGCATATCCTTGTTGGTCCTTGTTTAATAACATCATTGTATCGCTGGAACTTCAGTTGATTTCGTCGTGTAATTAATCGCGCTGACTCCTCTTGCCTTTCTTCATATGAAATACTATTTCTACGCCTTCTGCTTCGTTCGGCCTGTTGCGTGTTGGCCCGAATCCTATTGCTGGGGTTTCGTCTATGGGAGTCCACTCTAGACCTAATTGACCGGTTCAAATCCTGTTGTTCGCTCCTCTGCACGATTCGCCTTTGTTGCCGTTGTAGCGTATTTCGTAAACGCTCTGTCACACGAATTTCGGGATTTTGTCGTCTTTGCGATTGCGATACTGTGTTCCTTCGTTGTTCTTCCTCGTTATATATTGGATCCCTGCGTCTATTGGCATGTTCCACAGTATTCCTTTGTTGCTCATCTTCATGATATATGGGGTCCTGGCGTCTAATAGCATGTTCGGTGGTGTTTCTAAGCCGTTCCTGATCATGAAACAGTATATCCTGGCGCCTAATAGAATGTTCGATTGTGTTCCTAAGTTGTTCCTGATCATGGTATACGGCGTTCTGTCGTCGTTGAGAATGCGCTACGGTGTCCCTTTGTTGCTCCTCTCTGCGGTACAACTCATTCTGACGTCTTATTGCATGTTCGGCAGTATTCCTAAGTTGTTCCTGATCATGGTATATGGGATTCTGGCGTCGTTGAGAATGTGCAGCAGTATCCCTTTCTTGTTCCTCTCTACGGTAGATCTCACACTGACGTCTTCGTGCATGTTCTGCAGTGTTCCTTTGTTGTTCTTCCTCATGATATATTGGATTCCGTCGTCTTTGAGAATGCGCTGCTGTATCCACTTCTTGCTCCTCTCTTCGGTACAACTCGTTCAGACGTCTACGTGCATGTTCAGTAGTATTCCTTTCCTGTTCCATTATACGGTATTCCGAATTCTCCCGTCTCTGCATATGTGCAGTAGCATCACGTTGCTGCTCAGTTGTTCTGAATTGCGTGTCCTCTCGTCTAGTTGTGTGCGCAGCAGCATCACGTCGTCTTTCTGCCATTCGAAATTCTTGGCTTTGTCGACGTAGTCTCCTCCATTCTGCGCCATATGTTCGCCGAATAGCATTGTTTTGTGTAGTTCTTAGAGAATCTCGTTCTTCTTGAACTCGATTCCTAACAATGCTTCGGCGTGTGGCAGCACTCTGTTTACGTGTTCTTGGCATTTTTAGTGTTATTAGTGTTAACTGTTTGAAATGTATATTAATACTGATCATGTGAATTGCGAATACACAGCATATATAAATACCCTTACAACTGTTTTTTGAGTATATATACAGGTAAATTAAATGTACTTAATTTCTTGTTTATGTACCCACTTTTAGATCAAAAATAATATCAACACATATTTCGCAGGTACTTGTGCTGATAATACCTTTTTATACTGATGTATCAAAACAATAACAGATTAGCCGTCGTGGATCAGTGATAATCCGTAACAGGTAGATAATATACCTGTTACGGATATTCATTAATCTGTTATTGTTTACACAACATTTTAAGATTAGCCGTAGTGGATTAGTGATAATCCGTAACAGGTAAATAATATACCTGTTATGGATATTACTAATCTGTTATTGTTTAACACAACATTTTAAGAAAGGATATAAATGAAAGTTGTAAACACAAGGTACAGGTAGATCTTTGGTATCATTAATTATATTGACATATGAACCGAAAATTCTCAAAATCATAACGTACTAATTTACCTCCCAATAATAAGAAAGATTAAGTAGATGAAACACTACTATTAACATAATGTGTCTTTAACATTTTGACACATACGGATGAGAATATACAGTCACTATTAAATATCTTTGTACAAATATATGAGAATACAAATTGGTTTATTATTTTTTTAAATTTAAACAAAAATTAAAATACAGTTGAATAACAACACAATTCGGTACAATGTGTACAATTTTAATGGTGTAATTTCAATAAAGTTAGGGTATTTTGGGCTATATATATATATATATATATATATATACTAGCACGCAATTCGGGCATAAACGTTTGTTATTGGTGCAACATTTAAATTAATCATATAATTCAGACTCAAATCGATGTGCTAAATTTCGTGTACCTACATCTAAACCGATTTCAATCCGGAAAACTGAGTGTAGTTGGTGGGAAATTTGCATAAAATTGGTAAAAAATTGGATGAAATAAAATATGTGATATTTATCTAAATGTGAATCTACCTAGATATATCAATAAAGTATGTAAATCGACTCCAAACAAATATAAATAGGTCATCCGTTGGGCTATGTCTGTACTTCTAGAAAACGCAACTACGTAATTCTATGCTCAATTTTGTAAGTTGTGCAACATTTGATGTCAATCTGACTAACATAAGGAGTTTGATGCCCAATTTACTTGAAACCGGGGGAAAATATATATGGAAGCTCTATCCAAATATTAAGCGATTTGAAACAAACTTGTCACAGGTTAGATTGTTCTAATTTCAGAAAGTTTTGTTCCTATCAGCCTATTGATTCTTTGGTGCGTTAATTACTTAAAATCAATCTATAAAAAAGGGAGCTATATCTATATCTAAATCTGGACCGATTTTCACGGAAAAAAGCAGACATCACCCTAGGCTCAATTCAGTACGTTATGCCAATCTCGTGCAAATCGAAGATATATAGCGACTTTGGTGCACCATTTACATCAAATCGAACGAAACTATATATGGGAGCTATATCCAAATCTGGGCCGATTTTCTCGAAACTTGGCAGACATCACTCTAGGCTCAATTCAGTACGTTGTGCCAAATTTCGTGCAAATCGAAGGATATATAGGGACTTTGGTGCACCATTTACATGAAATCGGACGAAACTATATATGGGAGCTATATCTTAATCTGGACCGATTTACACGAAACTTGGCAAACATAATTCTATGCTCAATTCAGTATGTTATGCCAAATTTTGTGCAAATCGAAAGATATATAGGGACTTTGGGGCACCATTTACATGAAATCGGACGAAACTATATATGGGAGCTATATCTAAATCTGAACCGATTCTCTCGAAACTTGGCAGACATCACTCTAGGCTTAATTCAGTACGTTATGCCAAATTTCGTGCAAATCGAAGGATATATAGGGACTTTGGTGCACCATTTACATGAAATCGGACGAAACTATATATGGGAGCTATATCTTAATCTGGACCGATTTTCACGAAACTTGGCAGACATAATTCTATGCTCAATTCAGTACGTTATGCCAAATTTGGTGCAAATCGAAGGATATATAGGGATTTTGCTGCACCATTTACATGAAATCGGACGAAACTATATATGGGAGCTATATCTAAATCTGGACCGATTTTCACGAAACTTGGCAGACATCATTCTAGACCTAAATGATAAGGCTGTACCAAATTTCGTGCAAATCGAAGGATATATAGGAACCGTTTACATTAAATCGGTTAAATATATATATGGGAGCTATATCTAAATCGGAACTGATTTTTCCCAATTTCAATAGGGTTCGTCCTTGGGCCGAATAAGTGACCTATGCCAAATTTCATCCAATTCGGATAATAAATGCGACCTGTACTTTGTTTAGAATTTAACAAAAGGAACCATGTGTCTATCTCGATTATGTTTGCCTGTTA
>NW_026880950.1:0-3390 GCF_032173495.1 Musca vetustissima | reverse complement strand
TTACTGGTTTATTTCATGTATTTGAATTTCGTGGAACTATTAACAAGAAATGGTAGTATATTAAATCATGCAAGGTATCAATTATGAATTATATATGAACAAATTTCTTACTGGAAAAATATTCATTTAAAAACTCAGTAAAGGAAGTAGTAAAGTCGGACCGGGCCGACTATATGATACCCTCCACCACTTTGGATATATTCAACGGATGTGTCCTAACAGGTGTCGCCTTTTCGAAGGAACATTGACATGAAATTGAACGAACTTAAACATGTGATTATACCCGTCACCACTATATGGTACAGGGTTTTATGTCGTTGTGCACATGTTTGTAACAGGCAAAAGGAAACGAGTTTAACACATGGTTCCTTTTGATAATATGCATAGAATCACTTTCTGAGTCGATTTATGCATGTCCGTCCGTCCGTCTGTAGATGTTTAATTGTAAACAAATTACAGGTCGCATTTATGATCCGATTTAAATGAAATTTGGCACAAGACACTTATTTGACCCAAGGACGAACAATATTGAAATTGAAAATCGGTTCAAATTTAGATATAGCTCCCATAAATAGTTTTGTCCGATTTGATGAAAAGGGTGCACCAAAGTCCTCTTATATCTTTTGATTTATACGAATTTTTGCATATGGTACTATATTAGGTCCAGAATGATGTTTGTTAAGTTTCGAGAAAATCGGGTCAGATTTAGATATATGTAGCTCACATAAATATTTTCGTTCGATTAATGGTAATGGGGCACCAAAGTCCCCATATATATTTCGATTTGCACGACATTTGGCATAGTCTACTGAATTAGGTCCAGAATGATGTGTGGTAAGTTTCGTGAAAATCGGTTCAGGTATAGATATAGCTTCCATATATATTTTCGTCCGATTTTATGTAAATTGTGAACCAAAGTCCCTATATATATTTCGATTTGCACGAAACTTGGTGTTGCGCAGGAATAGAGCGCAGGAATAACTTTCGAGATACTCGGGTCAGGTTTAGATATTGCTCACATATATATTTTCGTCTGATTTAAGGTAAATGGGGTTAAGGTAAATTGGGCACCAAAGTCCCCATATATTTCGATTTGCACGACATATGACAAAGGGTTCTGCATTAGGTCCAGAATGCTATGTGCTAAGTTTCGTCAAAATCAGTTTTGATTTAGATACAGTTCCCATATATAGTTTCGTCCGATTTTATGTGAATAATGCACCAAACTTCCAATATTTGTCCGATTGGCTCAAAATTTTGCACAGATTTCTGAATTAGGTCCAGACTGATGTCTGCGAAGTTTTGTTAAAATCGGTTCAGATTTATATATAGCTCCCATATATAGTTTGGTCCGCTTTTATGTGAATGATGCACCAAACTCCCAATATTTGTCCGATTGGGACAAAATGTACACAGCGTACTGAATTATGTTCAGACTGATGTCTGCGAAGTTTTGTGGAAATCGGTTCAGATTTAGTATAGCTCCCATATACAGTTTCGTCCGATTTTATGTGAATGATGCACCAAATTCCCAATATTTGTCCGATTGGCACAAAATTTGGCACAGAGTACTGAATTAGGTCCAGACTAATGTCTGCGAAGTTTTGTTAAAATCTGTTCAGATCTAGATATAGCTCCCATATGTAGTTTGGTCCGATTTTTTGTGAATGATACACCAAACTCCCAATATTTGTATGATTTGGACAAACTGTTGCACAGATCCAGAATGACGTCTGCGAAGTATTTTTTTTATCGGTTTAGATTTAGATATAGCTCCGACATATAGTTTCAGCGTGATTTTTTGGTGAATGATACTTCAAATTCCCAATATTTGTCCAATTGGGACAAACTATTGCACAGATCCAGAATGACGTCTGCGAAGTATTTTTGTATCGGTTTAGATTTAGATATAGCTCCGACATATAGTTTCAGCGTGATTTTTTGGTGAATGATACACCAAACTCCCAATATTTGTGCGATTGGGATAAACTGTTGCACAGAGTACTGATTTAGTTCCAGAGTGATGTCTACGATGTTTAGTTAAAATCGGTTCAGATTTTGATATAGCTTCCATATATAGCTTCATCCGATTTTATGTAAATGGTGGTTACACGAAATTTGGCAGATGGTATTAAATTGAATATAGTGATTACCAAAAACCAATGGTGTATGCAAAGGTTACTCAATTAGGTTCATGTGTTTATATGTAGCTCCCATACATAATTTGACTGGATTTCATACAAATGGTACACCAAAGAATCCAAGTCTGTCCAGTTGACATGTAATTTTTCATTGATTTCCGAATGGTATGTGTAAGGGGTTTTTCAATTGGTTCAAATATTTATCTGGATAGCTCATTTAATTTCGCCCGATTTCATGTCAATGGTCCTCCAAGGATTCTATTGTAGATATAAACAAGTCTTGCATGTACCCAAAGTGGTGAAGGGTATCATATAGTCGGTCCCGTCTGACTTTTGAAGTTTTCTTACTGTTGTTTTTTTTTTTTTTTTGCTGATTAAGTCCTATGGTAATAACAATATGCTTTGATGTACTCGCCAAGGGCTTTCATCCTCATACGATATTGTGCAACCTCTAAAATCTTGTTGCACAGACCTATAGGTTAATCTCGTTTCCTGTTTCATGTTACCTGTATAATATCATAGTGTAATGTATAAATCACAATTTTCGACAAATTCGATTTGTATCTAAAATGACTAAAAATCAGAATTACTCTGAATCCATCATCTGGTGGAAAGAACATTACAAATCCAAAAGTGTAATAATAATAATGTCTGTTGTGAACTACTGTTGTCAAATGACATGCTGTCCCATTAGACAAAAACACTCAACACAAACTTGCTATATCCTTGAAAAGAAAAATACAAGCCGAGTGAACTCGATTATAAATTAAAACATCACAGTTATAAGACATGACTTTGCCATCGTAGTAGCCATAAAGTTAGCAAAACATTTTTTTATAGAATTTTGTTATTTTGTGCTTCATTCATACTTAATCATGACAACGTAGAACCATTTACAGCAATTCTGCTCAGTTTTATTGCCAAAATAAAAAAAAATAAAATAAACAAACAAGTCACTGTAACCATGTCGTACAATATTTTTGCAATATGGCGAAACACCAATAACCCTGTCTAAATATTCAACGACATCAGAAGGTAAACAATTTTTATTACTTCCAATTTTTATTTATTCATCAATCAGTCATTTCCTTGCCATTTGTGTTAGAGTGTATGTTCGTTCGTTCGTTTTTTAGACGAGACTAATGGCGCCTTTCGAGCAATTTCTTTTATGTGATGTGTGTGTTTTGTTATCATAAAATTTTTGGAATTTATTGGAAATCAAAAGGAAATGAGTGTCAACAGGAAAAGG